>NC_068921.1:60772414-61075444 GCF_023091745.1 Budorcas taxicolor | reverse complement strand
GTGGCACAGACAGTGAAGAATCTACCTGCAATGCAGGAGACCTGGGTTCAATCCCTGGGTCAGGAAGATCCCCTGGAGGAAAAAATGGCAACCCATTCCACTAGTGTTGCCTGGATAATTCCATGGACAGAGGAGCCTGGTGGGCTCTAGTCCATGGGGTTGCAAAGAGTCAGACTCAACTGAGTGACTAACACACACGTGTCATAGTATGATAGTTTCATAATGTGAGTAGCATTCCTTTCTCACAGATTTTTGTTAAAAAATGAAGTAATCTTAACAATCATTTAGAAATAAAAGCAGAATGGAGTATTTTGTTTTGGATTTTTGTTTTGTTATCATGTTATGAAGCCAAGTCAAGTAGTGGTATGATGACAATCCTCTGAAAATTTTTCTGTAGATATATTACAATGTCATCAATATCCTAATATGCTTTTTTGAATAAATTAAAAAGATTAAGATTTATCTAAATTAGTAAATGATCTAGAAGAGTCAAAAATTGTTTAAATTAAGATCAAATTTGGGGGACTTATACATATTGATTTCATGAAATGTTATAAAGCTACAATAATCAAGGCAGGTGGTATGGGCATAAGACTAAACACATGTATCAGTGGAATGGACTATAAAAAGAGACCCCAACTTCTGTGGTCTATTGGTTTTCAAAAAGTCATGGAAGTAATTGCATGAAGACAAGCACTGGAAATGTTTTGTATAAATATATGAATATCTGCAACCTACCTCCCAAAGATTTTAGATATGTAGATCCAAATTAAGGCTCCCAGATTTACATTTTTACTTTCCAAGAATACTCACTAAAAAAAAAAAAAAAAAACGTTTTGGGGGAGGGGGAAGTCAGGGAGACAAACTAAGATTTAGTCAAAATAATGACCTAGGTAAGTGGCATTGGGCAAAGAAAGTGAGAAAATGACCTGTCCTGAGGACAGTATATGAGATGCCTTGTGGGTTATTCCAACTATCCTATATATTTCATTCCATCCCAAGCACAGCTAAAACAGTCATAAATACAGATGTGTTGTGGGTAGTTTTAGAACTTTCCATAGACTGACTGCACAAACGGGGCTTTGAGTTTGTGTTCTATCTTTTTATGTTCCTTAGGGTTGAAGTCAGTCTCTCATCTTTCTGATTCCACATTCATCCCATTAGAGTTTATCTCTACATATCAACTCCTGTCTAGATTTGTGCAATACTCTCCTTACATATCTAAGCCAAACCTTCCCCAAAGTATTATGGAGCCTGCTATTCTCCAGATGCTTCTAAGTCTTTTATTTCAGTCACAGGAAAACACAAAATGCTTACACTGAACCAGAAGACCCTACATGATCTGTCCCCACTCTCTACTCCCAAGACCCTCCCACACTGTTCTCCCTCCTTCAGCCAAACTAGCCTTTCTGTTATTCCTCCAACTTCCACAACATGCTTCACTTGTTATTCCCTCTGGAATGTTCTCATAGATGTTAAAGGAAGTTAACTGATGTATGAAACACTTCAGTATTATTAAGTGTCTACTCATATATGCTTTCCTGAACCACTCTGTCTAAAATAATCTCACCTACAATTGGCTGCATGATTTGTGGAGCTCTGAGCAAAAATGTAACATGTGGCCCCTTGTTTAAAATGGTTAAGAATTTCAAGATAGTAAAAGCAGAGCATTAAGTCAAACACAGAGTCCTTCTGAATGCCTGGCCCTGGTAAATATACAGGCTAAATGGCCATGAAACTGACTGTGCCCTCACCTCATCCCAGTTTTTTTTAGCCTCCAATTTGTTTAGCCTCATTTTAGTCTGATTCACTTCCCCTAGTGGCATACAGTGTGTCATTTATGTTATTTATTTATTATCAATTTATCTCTAGTTGTGACATCAAAAATATTTCTTTTTCTATTGCCACATTCATAACACTTTAAGCAGTCCTACAAGTAATGGACAAACAGAAAATATTTCTAGATTGAATAAGTGAACCAACAAGACAAAACTTCTAAATCACACATTTGTATTACTATTTTTTCCTATGCTATCATAATTGGGAAAATTCATGGTGGAGATTTCTTTAAGGATTAATTATAATTTAATGTAAGGTAATGTATCAATCTTCATAATTATGGTTAAAACAATATTGTAATTAAGTATCTGAAAATTACTTTATTTAAAAAGCTCTCATTTTAGATAGAAATCTGAAATTACACATTGTTATAAAAGATTTAAAATGTCTTCTACTGACATTCAAATGTAAAGTTTCAGGCTAGGCTTTATTTTAACTTTAAAAATTCAAAAGATGTGAGTACCAAATAGAGTATAAAGTGACACATTCAATTCCCATTGGAATCCAATCTTACAGATCATAGCTGTAGGGCATTTTTATTAACTTTGAATACATCTCTTCTGTTGGTTTTAGTCTTTGTGAAAGTTGCTAATTTCTTAAGAAAGTAAACCTTTAGTATTAAAGTGAGTAGACTATATGATTTCTATCAATCCCTTAGGTAACATGTTTCTCAAGTTTCTGAATAATTATGACCTTGAAGATGATGATAAACCAGACAGAATCTACAAGGATTTAAAGCTTTTAGAGTTTTATACCCTTGGTCTGGCTGCATGTCTCCATGACAAATCTGCTGTGGTTTGAATGAAGATTAAATATGTCCTACATTAGAGAGCATTGTCCCTGTTATTCTCATCTAAGTAACAATGAAATGATAGCACAATTTCAATTCTTATGACTATTTTATCATGTAAATCTTAATATAGTAAATTTATATTATGCAATTTATAATGGTAAAAGTTTATAAAAATCATTAAATTTATCTGTATTAAGTCAGTTAGAATGTTATATATAGTCTAATATCTGTAGCAAACTTTTAAGGAGTAGACAGGTAGAAAAATGGTTAACTTACACATATATATGTGTAAAGTAAAGTAAGTGTTGCTCAGTCATGTCCGACTCTTTGCAACCCCATGGACTGTAGCCTACCAGGTTCCTCCGTTCATGGGATTTTCCAGGCAAGAATACTGGAGTGGGTTACCATTTCCTTCTCCAGGAGATCTTCCCAACCCAGGGATCGAACCCAGGTCTCCCGTGTTGTAGGCAGTCGCTTTACCGTCTGAGCCACCAGGGAAGTCTGTATGAATATATGCATATATGTGCATCAGTTCAGCTACTCAGTTAATGTCCAAATCTGTGACTCTATGGACTGCAGCACCAGGCTTCCCTGTTCATTACCAACTCCCCGATCTTGCTCAAACTCATATCCTTCAAGTTGGTGATGCCATCTAACCATCCTGTCTTCTGTCCCCTTCTCCTCCTGCCTTCAATCTTTCCCAGCATCAGGGTCTTTCCATTGAGTCAGCTCTTCACATCAGGTGCCCAAAGTGTTGGAGCTTCAGCATCAGTCCTTCCAGTGAATATTCAGGATTGATTTCCTTTAAGATAGACTGGTTTGATCTTCTTGCTGTTCAAGGGACTCTCAAGAGTCTTCTCCAACACCACAGTTCAAAAGCATCAATTCTTCGGTGTTCAGCTTTCTTTATGGTCCCACTCTCATATCCATACATGACTACTGGAAAAACCAAAGCTTTGACTATATGGACCTTTCTTGGTAGAGTAATATCTCTGCTTTTTAATATTCACATGGTTGACCAGTTTTCTAAAATGTCAACATAATATCTTAATCTCTATTATTCTTGCCATAAATAATTCATATACATGGTCCCAAAAGCTCTGAGTGTAATAAAAGAAGCATATGGTGCTGTATCATTGTTCCTTGGTCTTCTCATCCTCAGTTGTTCTGGGGGAAAAAATAAAGTGATTATTGTTGTTTGGTTTCCTAACACAGCTACCTATAATCATCTATGGATTTGCTGCTTCTTTGTATTAATGTAACACTGGTCAGGGATTTGTTTTCTTTGTATGACAGGCATACAAAATCTAGCTGTCTCATAAGGTTGCACTGATGACTTTTGGAGGGTCTTAGGAAGGCTCCATGAACAGGTGCTAATGTAGGAAGTGTGTCCAGAGCTTAGCTACAATACTTACAGACATGCATGATCACTTTCATTCCATTTGGAATTCAGGCTTTCCTGACCTGGTATATGACCCTCTTAGGCAAGATCACTGAAAATTAGTAAACCTACATTCATGTTCTTATGACTCAGAGGAAAATTATATATTGCTTATCAGCCAAACCTTTATAGTGCAAGCAGATTTACTAGGACTTTCTCTCTCAGCTAAGTTCTCTGTCTTCCTGATTTCTCCACATTTCAGCATTTTTCAGACCAATGATAAACACCAGCACCTTGCTCACAGTTCCATTTTATACAGTTGAATCACAAAAACTGACAATAAATTCCTTCTTAATGGAAAGGCCAAAGCTAAAGAATCATTTCTATGGCTTAATTTTCTGTATACATATCATAAGACTTCTTTCTTACTGTCTGATTGATCCTATACTTTTTGATATCATACTAATAGTATTTCCTTAAACTCTGGAGAATTTACAGTGGAGAATTTAATTGTTTGTTCTCAATATAGTGCTGTCACCACTACAATCCCTTTACTTTTAATGCAAAAGATAGAAAATGCCTCAAATGTTTTCATTTATATTCACCTGTTAAAAAACCTTGAAGTTTCACTTACCTGGTGATTTCATTCAGAATTAAGCATAACAAATTCATAAAATATGGGAAAATTTAATGGAAATAAAAGTAATATATGTATACCCTCAAGTTATACTTTTGTCATAAGCAACAACAGAGTACAATAGTTACGTAGTAAATTACACAAAAAATCTTATTGAAAATCAAACCAGTACCATAATTTCTTAAACAAGAAACCCAAGTCCAATTCAAGACAAAGATACGTAACTGTAGTCTTAAGTTTGGAGGGCAATCCGATAGATCCTTCTGTCAGCTGCACAAAGAGAAAATTTCTGTTCCTTAGACTCCTGTTCATTCATTACCCTGCCCCTGCTATTTAGTTTTTGACTTAATTTTTAAAAATTTTATCTCTGATTGCACATCCAGGGATGTCATTGTGTTAGATAGTTAAAATAGGAAAAAGGAGTCTAGAATGGCAGTGGCTAAAAGACAAGGAAGGGAAAAGCCCACAAAAACAGAACAAAGGAAACTCCAAGGACTGGAGTGGGCCCTGAGGTAGAACAAACAGCACTCCTGGCTAGCCCAATTTACATAGGTCAGGCCCAGGGGGAGGAAAAAGAGGAGCCAAAGGGCTGGGGCTCTCTCTCTTCTCTTTGAGTCTTTTGGGTCGGCAGGCCCTCAGCATGCCTCAAGGATGTATTTTCCTTTTATGTTCTAAATAAAACTGAGCCATACATGGAGCTGTAACATGGAGCTGTAACACTGATCTGTCCAAGAGCTGAGAGCTGTAACACGGTCTGTCTGAGAACTGAGACACGTTCTCTCTGAGGGCTTTATCAGTCACTTCAAATTTTTGCTGTGATGAAACAGAACTGAGGAAATTACACACTCCCCCTGACAATTGTAATGTTGCAAAACAGCTGAAAAATATATTAAGTTTAAGAAAAATATGTCATTTTTAGAATATGGTTGCTATCACTGAGAACTACATCTTAGTAAGTCAATATGAAGTTAACTACTTGCAAGTAATCAGATAAACTAAAAACAGTTACTTAACTGGCTCTTATTTATAGGCTAAAGGTTTACACAAACTAAGTGCATTAAAAACTGCTGACAATTTAATAATATGTGATGATACAAAATTTACACAGATATATGGAAGCAAATAATTACTTAAGCTTCTAAATATTTATCACATTGATTAATGATTTTCTATACATATAATCAGAGCACCCTATCATTCACTATGTTTTTAATATAATTAATTTCTTGTGTATAGGTTTTATAACTTGACCCATTTATTTACAACCATAGGTCCATACTGACTGAAGTAACACCTTGCTTCAAATTTGTGGCAGTGGGATTAAAATGTTTTGGCATTTTCATATACCTCCATTTGAAATGTTAGATCATAAGATCCATAGACTTATTAAAACTAAATTTAAAAGCTCACTTTTCACAGAGTACCAGTTATATATCTGAAATTATAGTAGGCATTAAAACAATTACTTCTGAAAAGTTAAAAATTCAAATTAAATATTTATGTAAGTGAAAATATTCACTAACTCAACTCTTGCTTCACCTATTATTTTAGTTTGAAAATGCTATTCAATCATATTGAATTTGTTAATTATTAATAAACTGACTATATGCATTCATACATATGAATTTTAAGCTCATTCATTCTGTAAAAGTAATGTTAAAAATGATCACAGAAAGAAAACATAACTTAATCAATTATTATACATAATTTATAAATTATATTTTCTGTAGCTACTAAAGTATCCTCTTATTGTTTTGCTTTCTTTCCGCTCCCCCCCCACCCCTGCCAGAGCATGGAAACAAAAAAAGGTCTTTCTAATTAGTCTTTAAGTAAGCAGAATTTAAATGGAATGTTCATATTACTCCCTGAAGATTCTAATTAATTAGATCCTGCCCTCTGAGGGATTATTCCTATAATGCATGGGAAGAGAGGCAAATAAAAATAAAATTATAAAACTATATTAGATATAGGACAATTGAAGGGAATTCAATCACCCATTTAAGAATCATATTGAGAGTCTAATTGAATCAAGCCTTAAACAACACACTAGAGTCTATAATTATGTTTACAATGTTTTAGGTTTTGTCTGGACACATTTCTGGAAGGGTTTTTTTTATTATAATATGAAAGAAGAGACTTCATCTGGAAATTAAAATTTGAAGTTATTTCTTTTAAAACATTATCTTGAATTAACATAAAATATAAATGCCATTGAGATGTCATTTAATTTTTTTTGTCTATTAATAAGGGCAAATTAGAAGATATACTAATGAAATTTTAATTGTGCATTTTTGCTTGATCAGAAAAATTCAGACAAAAGGTTCATATAGCTGTTGTTATTGGGAGATATATCTCCTCCTGCTTTTAAATGTGATTGTAATCATTACATTTGCCTTTATAAACAAAACCAAACATTTATAAAGTCAAAGGCCTATTACATATGAAGGAAGCAATGAGTTTAATGGAATGCAATTTTGAAATTAAATTTTATTATTTTGCTCTGTGAACATAATATCATTAGGTGGAGAACAAAAGGAAGCATAGAAAAGATTGAGATATACTGTTAGCAATAGGCTGTGATTTTATACACTAACCAGAAAAATGAGTCTTTCAATGACATATGTCAAAGATTCAACTCAAACTAAAATTTAATACAAAATCATGATAGAAGTTAGACAATAATTTATAATTAATTAAAAAAAAATAACCCAACACTTATAGGATGCAGAAAAATCAGTGTTCAGAAGGAAAATTATAACTGAAAATGCCTCTGTTAAAGAGGAAACAGGTCTTAAGTCAGTAACCAAAACTTCCACCTTAGGAAAATTTGGGGAAAAATAAAAGAAAACTAAATCCAATGGAAGATAAGATTTAATAAAGTTAAAATAATTTGATAGATAAAAAAAGTTTGAGTACTAATAAATGAAATACAGGGCTGGTTTGTCTTGGTGACAACATTCAGTGACAAATGGATGTCACTTTCTGACATTCTATTGGAGGCCAAGAAAAAGCTCTAGCAAGACTAATACAAGTGTTAGTCACTCAGTAGCATCTGACCCTTTGCAACCCCATGGACTGTAGCCCACCAGGCTCCTCTGTCCAAGGGATTTCCCAAGCAAGAACACTGGAGTGGGTTGCCATTACCTTCTCCAGGGTATCTTCCCTAACCAGGGATCCAACCATGTCTCCTGCACTGCAGGAGATTCTTTACCATCTGAGCCTCTATTTTAGTATGAATCTTACAGATATAATTATTCATTGCATTTCTATAGGTGGTAAATGCAGGAAAAATTAAACTTATACATAGTGTTTGGTGAGCGACTTGCTAGAGCTTTTTCTTGGCCTCCAATAGAGTGTCAGAAAGTGCCATCCATTTGTCACTGAATGTTGCCACCAAGACAGGCCCGACACTGAGAACTGGCACATTCTAAGCATTGAGAAATGACATGTATTAGCAAGCTATAATGGAGAAGGTAATGGCAACCCACTACACTACTCTTGCCTGGAAAATCCCATGGATGGAGGAGCCTGGTAGGCTGCAGTCCATGGGGTCGCTAAGAGTCAGACATGATGGAGCAACTTCACTTTCACTTTTCACTTTCATGCATTGGAGAAGGAAATGGCAACCCACTCCAGTGTTCTAGCCTGGAGAATCCCAGGGATGGGGTAGCCTGGTGGGCTTCCGTCTATGGGGTCGCACAGAGTCGGACACGACTGAAGAGACTTAACAGCAGCAGCAGCAGCAGCAGGAGAAGGAAACGGCAACCCACTCCAGTATTTTTACCTGGAGAATCCCAGGGACAGAGGAGCCTGGTGGGCTGTAGTCTATGGGGTCACACAGAGTGGAACACAACTGAAGCGACTTAGCAGCAGCAGCAGCAAGCTATAAACTTCAAAATAGCAACATTAGTTGGTATGTAATCAACAGCCTGGACTAAACTATTTGGCAGGAGCTTGACTGAAGTAGATATCTGGTTGGGTATCTTTTGCCTGCAGAGAGTTGAGAGGGTAATGCTAAATTACTATTGTTATTGTTTAGTTCCTAAGTCATGTCTGACTCTTTTGTAACCCTATGGACTATAGCCTACCAGGCTCCTCAGTCCAAGGAATTTCTCAGGCAAGTATACTGAAGTGGATTGCCATTTCCTTCTCCAGGGCATCTTCCTGACCTAGGTTTCAAACCCACTTCTCCTGCATTGGCAGGCAGGTTCTTATCACTAACCCAGCAGGGAAGTCTACCAAGTTACTAGAAATACCATAATTAATATACTCCTTTCTTTATGTTCAGAAGAATGACTCTGACTGTGTAAAGCTCTATGTCTCAGTCAATATTTTGGTAGTAGAATATCCAAAGACAGAAAAATTAAGAGGCTTAAAGACATAGAAGCTTTTTAAATAATAAAAAAATTTAGTAATGTCTGTGCGAAAGTGCTTGTGCGTATTTTGTATATAATCTACCTAAAATATGTTTATGAAGTTAGACTTGTTTAAAGTGAAAGCATTACAAGTAATTTGTAATTTTTAGTAGATTCATAGTTGTAAAATCATTTGAACCTGAAATCTTAGTGTTTATTTTCAACATATTGAAATATGTGAAGAGGCTTAATGGTTTTCTTACTTGTAAGGAGGTTATTTAATGAAAATTTATAGCAGTATTTAGTACTCAGGAGATATTGTTATTAAGTCAGAAAACTAAAATACCTCAAATAGAATTGAGTTAGTGAATGTATTTTTAAATATTTTAAGATATTTAATTAACTCAATATTTAAATGGGACTAAACATTCTTCATGTTCACTTTTCACTTTCATGCATTGGAGAAGGAAATGGCAACCCACTCCAGCGTTCTTGCTTGGAGAATCCCAGGGACAGCAGAGCCTGGTGGGCTGCCATCTATGGGATCGCACAGAGTCGGACACAACTGAAGTGACTTAGCAGCAAACACTCTTCAAAGATCTTTTAAACTTAATTATTAAATAACTTTACATTCATAGAAACAGAAATAATTTTGGAAGCTTAATTTTAAAAGAAATCTTTAGCTTTCCACTGGCTTGTGGTGTCTTAAGCTTTGGGAAGAAAGGAATATTTTGTGTCATCCCTTAAATATCATGATTTTACATCTTATAGTATTAAAAGTGTAAGAGGATCACTGTTATCCTGCACACCACAAAACAGTTCTAAGATGTTGATGATAAAGGCAAATGTTAGTTGCTGCTACTACTACTAAGTCACTTCAGTCGAGTCTGACTCTGTGTGACCCCATAGACGGCATCCCACCAGGCTCCCTCGTCCCTGGGATTCTCCAGGCAAGAATACTGGAGCGGGTTGCCATTTCCTTCTCCAATGCATGAAAGTGAAAAGTGAAAGTGAAGTCACTCAGTCATGTCCGACTCTTAGCGACCCCATGGACTGCAGCCTATCAGGCTCCTCCATCCATGGGATTTTCCAGGCAAGAGAACCAGAGTGGGTTGCCATTGCCTTCTCCAAATGTTATTTAAGGAGGGTCTTATTCTAGCCTCTGTGTTTCCACTGCTATGTTTCTCTCCAATTTCAAGCATTTTGAAAGTTTTACCTATTTAGGAAATTTTACCTGATCAAGCATAAAGTATAGCTACATACTGTGAAAAACACTATGTCAAAATAGAGAGAAAATCAATGATAATGGCCTTTCAAATTCAATATTCTGTCTCAAATAATTAACCAGAGCATCATACACCTAAGGACATTGGAGACTATCAAACAAAGAAGCAAAACAAATCAAAGTGATAAAAGGATAACCAGTTTTCAAATTGTTTCAAAATATATCATTACTTTCATCAGCAAGGACTCTGGAAATCTTTAGCATTTTGAAATTCTCATAAGATATCCTTTATAAATTCCAGCAATGATCTTGTGGAAAATGCACTAGAAAGTTTATTGGAATAAGATTTCTCTTTAGTTGTATCTCTAAATACAAATGATTCCTTTTTGTTCAACACAGGCCACAAACTTGAGCTTTTGGTAGTTACTAGAGCAAGTAAACCTATACAAAATAGATTTCATTTTCTTCATGTCCTTTCTCTTTTGAGTTTGTCTAGGATCTTGGTATTTTAACCAATGGTACACAATTCAGATTTGAAAACAGTGTTTATACACTCTATATCTGATCAAAAGTTGTCAGTTTTACTAGTGAATATTTTCAATTATAATATTTTGTGGTTTGGAACTTTTTCATCATTTGACACACAAGTCTATCTACATAATATATCCTTCTCCTTTGAAAGAGTAGCTCACAACTTTTGAAAATATGATTATTTTATATAAAATTCTAGTTTGACATATTTTGCTTAAAAATTTGAAAAACATGTTGTTGGTCTTTTAGGTAGAAAACACACTGTCCCCATGTTCATCAAACTAGTATTAGTATTTTCTTCAAAGTATTAGAAATAGTAAAACTCATTTGACCAAGGCAAAACTTAAATAGCCTAAAAAAAACTTTTCTTTACTGTAAATTGAGTGCATAATGACTTTAAACAGAAATAAACTAATAAATAAATAATCCTATAATGCTTACAAAGTTGCAATAGGAAGGAGCACGAGATTACTCTTATCCTATCAAGCCAAATAGTTAGCAGTGTATGTCTCTTAAGGCAACGTTTCATGTTCTTGCAAAGTTCATGTGAGTTGTTCCTTAGGATTTGCACTATTATGAGCTAAACTCTTATAGTTCAGTCTATAAACCATTCTCAGACACAACCAACAATCTCTGCCATCCACTGTCCAATAACTTCATTCAGATTACAGTATAACAGAGGTAATTTTCTTAAGAAATAGACACTTTTTCTTTTTTAATATAAATTTATTTATTTTAATTGGAGGCTAATTACTTTACAATATTGTATCAGTTTTGCCGTACATTGACATGAATCCACCACAGGTATACACGTGTTCCCCATCCTGAACCCCCCTCCCTCCTCCCTCCCCATACCATCCCTCTGGGTCGTCCCAGTGCACCAGCCCCAAGCATCCAGTATCATTCATTGAACCTGGACTGGCGATTCATTTCATATATGATAATATACATGTTTCAATGCCATTCTCCCAAATCATCACACTCTCACCCTCTCCCACAGAGTCCAAAAGACTGTTCTATACATCGGCGTCTTTTTTGCTGTCTGGCATACAGGGTTATCATTACCATCTTTCTAAATTCCATATATATGTGTTATTATACTGTATTGGTGTTTTTCTTTCTGGCTTACTTCACTCTGTATAATCGGCTCCAGTTTCATCCACCACATTGGAACTGATTCAAATGTATTCTTTTTAATGGCTGAGTAATACTCCATTGTGTATATGTACCACAGCTTTCTTATTCATTTGTCTGTTGATGGACATCTAGGTTGCTTCCATGTCCTGGGTATTATAAACAGTGCTACAATGAACATTGAGATACACATGTCTCTTTCAATTCTGGTTTCCTTGGTGTGTATGCCAACCAGTGGGATTGCTGGGTCATAAGGCAGTTCTATTTCCAGTTTTTTAAGGAATCTCCACATTGTTCTCCATAGTGGCTGGACTAGTTTGCATTCCCACCAACAGTGTAAGAGGGTTCGCTTTTCTCCACACCCTCTCCAGCATTTATTGCTTATAGACTTTTGGATAGCAGCCCTTCTGACTGGCATGAAATGGTACCTCATTGTGGTTTTGATTTGCATTTCTCTGATATTGAGTGATGTTGAGCATCTTTTCATGTGTTTGTTAGCCATCTGTATGTCTTCTTTAGAGAAATGTTTGTTTAGTTCTTTGGCCCATTTTTTGATTGGGTCATTTATTTTTCTGGAATTGAGCTACAGGAGTTGCTTTTATATTTTTGAGATTAATTCTTTGTCAGTTGCTTCATTTGCTAATATTTTCTTCCATTCTTAAGGCTATCTCTTCACCTTGCTTATAGTTTCCTTTGTTGTGCAGAAGCTTTTAATTTTAATTAGGTCTCATGTGTTTATTTTTGCTTTTATTTCCAATATTCTGGGAGGTGGGTCATAGAGGATCCTGCTGTGATTTATGTCGGAGAGCGTTTTGCCTATGTTTTCCTCTAGGAATTTTATAGTTTCTGGTCTTACATTTAGATCTTTAACTCATACTCCATTTTGAGTTTATTTTTTGTATATGGTGTTAGAAAGTGTTCTAGTTTCATTCTTTTACAAGTGGTTGACCAGTTTTCCCAGCACCACTTGTTAAAGAGATTGTCTTTTCTCCATTGTATATTCTTGCCTCCTTTGTCAAAGATAAGGTGTCCATAGGTGCATGGATTTATCTCTGGGCTTTCTAGTTTGTTCCATTGATCTATATTTCTGTCTTTGTGCCAGTACCATACTCTCTTGATGACTGTGGCTTTGTAGTAGAGCCTGTAGTCAGGCAGATTGATTCCTCCAGTTCTATTCTTCTTTCTCAAGATTGATATGGCTATTTGAGGTTTTCTGTATTTCCATACAAATTGTGAAATTATTTGTTCTAAGTCTGTGACTACTGTTGGTAGCTTGATAGGGATTCCATTGAATCTATAGATTGCTTTGGGTAGTATACTCATTTTCACTATATTGATTCTTCTGATCCATGAACACGGTATATTTCTCCATCTATTAGTGTCCTCTTTGATTTCTTGCACGAGTGTTTTATCATTTTCTATATATAGGTCTTTAGTTTCTTTAGGTAGATATATTCCTAAGTATTTTATTCTTTTCATTGCAATGGTCAATGGAATTGTTTCCTTTCTCTTTCTATTTTCTCATTATTAGTGTATAGAATGCAGGGAATTTCTGTGTGTTGATTTTATATCCTGCAACTTTACTATATTCATTGATTAGCTCTAGTAATTTTCTGGTGGAATCTTTAGGATTTTCTATGTAGAGGATCATGTCATCTGCAAACCTTGAGAGTTTTACTTCTTCTTTTCCAATTTGGATTCCTTTTATTTCTTTTTCTGCTCTGATTGCTGTGGCCAAAACTTCCAAAACTATGTTGAATAGTAGTGGTGAAAGTGGGCACCCTTGTCTTGTTCCTGACTTTAGGGGAAATGCTTTCAACTTTTCACCATTGAAGATAATGTTTGCTGTGGGTTTGTCATATATATAGCTTTTATTATGTTAAGGTATGTTCCTTCTATTCCTGCTGTCTGGAGGGTTTTTATCATAAATCAATGTTGAATTTTGTCAAAGGCTTTCTCTACATCTATTAAGATAATCATATGGGTTTTATTTTTGAATTTGTTAGTGTGGTGTATTACATTGACTGATTTGTGGATATTGAAGAATCATTGCATCCCTGGGATAAAGCCCACTTGGTCATGATGTATGATCTTTTTAATGTGTTGTTGGATTCTGATTGCTAGAATTTTGTTAAGGATTTTTGCATCTATGTTCATCAGTGATATTAGCCTGTGGTTTTCTTTTTTTGTGGCATCTTTGTCAGGTTTTGATATTAGGGTGATGGTGGCCTCATAGAATGAGTTTGGAAGTTTACCTTCCTCTGCAATTTTCTGGAAGAATTTGAGTAGGATAGGTGTTAGCTATTTTCTAAATTTTTGGTAGCTTCATCTGTGAAGCTGTCTGGTCCTGGGCTTTTGTTTGCTGGAAGATTTCTGATTACAGTTTCAATTTCCATGCTTGTGATGGGTCTGTTAAGATTTTCTATTTCTTCCTGGTTCAGTTTTGGAAAGTTGTACTTTTCTAAGAATTTGTCCATTTCCTCCAAGTTGTCCATTTTATTGGCATATAATTGCTGATGGTAGTCTCTTATGATCCTTTGTATTTCTGGGTTGTCTGTTGTGATCTCTCCATTTTCATTTCTTATTTTATTGATTTGAATTTTCTCCCTTTGTTTCTTGATGAGTCTGGCTAACAGTTTGTCAATTTTATTTAGCTTCTCAAAGAACCAGCTTTTGGCTTTGTTGATTTGTGCTATGGTCTCTTTTGTTTCTTTTGCATTTATTTCTGCCCTAGTTTTCTTAATGATGTAAGGACTCACCAGATTCTTCTGATATATACCACAGTTAAATGCCAAGACATTAGATTCTCAGAAAATCCACCACACCACATCAAGCTATCTGAACTAACCAATAACCCAGAGGGCTAGTCTCTGTTTCGTCTGGTCATGATGCAGCCATATAAATAAAAACGTATTTGAAAAAAGAGGGTAAGTTTGAATAATTTAGACAAAATCATTATGAGAAGTAATCACAAAGGAAGACGGCTCACTTAGGAAAGGACCTAGTTATTTTGGGGTCAGTTTGAAAATAATCTTTAGTACTTATAAGTGACTAAATCTCCACTCTGCTTTTTTGAAACATCTGGTCTGTTGCCTCTTATCAATTTGTTCTTCAGCCACTTACTAACTCCTACAACCAGGACCCTGCCCCCTTGTAGGCAACATTGCTCCACCCTGCTTATTATTAAAATACTCATAATGCCCCTAACAAACAGGACCAGATAACCCACTCCTTTGTCATTACTTCTGCTGTTATCTAAAGTGGGTCTATGACAATGAAATGTTTACCATTGGAGACACCCTAACCTGCCCTTATGGAGGCCTAAGGGAGGAAGTCAGTGACTTACATTCCCTTAGAGCAGTAAGAGGATAAGGCTTATACAGCTGCTTCTCCAGGTTCCTAGTCTCAGGACACAGGCTTGAATTGCTTTACACCATGATATCTATTCCCATCTGTGGTGAACAAACTGGCAATGAATTAAAATTACAACCCCTTAATCCTACCCAGCACTGGTCACACTGGAGATCTTCGGTACACCCAACTCCAGTCCGGGGGTCCCAGGAGGTCAACCTACCTCGACCTGCCCAGGGACCCAATTCTTGGGAGGCTGACCTGCCTCAACCTGCCCAGGGATTCGATCTCCAGGAGGCTGTCACACCTCAGCCTGCCTGGGGATCTGCACTCTGACCCTGGCTCTCAGGTTGCAACAGTACTGAGGAGGATAAGCTTCAAAAAGACTCACCCCTAAGGAAGTCCACCCATGGAAATAGAAGGAGGCCTATTAGTTTTTTCTTTTTCCTTTTCCTCCCTGTCTTCACTGTCTTTCAGATGGGAAATAACCAATCTAGTTCCCAACAGATGCCCTTGAGATGCATCTTTGATAATTGGAAGCTGTTCGATTCTCTAACTCTGAAGAGAAGTCACTTAAAATTCTTTTGTGCCACTGCGTGGCCACAGTGTCCTCTGGGGGACGAGGAGCACTGGCCTGAGGATGGGCGTTTAAATTACAGTACCATCCTGCAGTAGACTCATTCTGCAGAAGACAGGGAAATGGACAGAGATCTCCTATGTCCAAATTTTCTTCCAGCTAAGAAATATGGAGGAACTTTTTTCAACTGCTTTTTAAATCCAATAAAATATGCAATGAAATCACTCCCCATGTAATATGGGGATGCAAACTATCTTTTAACTTAACACCTTTGTAATAATGTAGATGGGATGGACAAAAAAGAAAGCAGATTAGAAATAAATGAAATAATATATGACCAAATGATAATTTTATAGTTGCTTTCTTTTGCAGAATATCTTATATATATTATAAAGTCCTGATACACACACACATACACACACACACGTACACATGAGCATATATATATAAGTATATATGATTAAAGTAGATTTATAAGTGTTTATATTTGTTATTTGCCATATGATCATTTTTTTCTTATTCTCATTTTCTGGTTAGATTGTTTTTTCTCTTGACATAGTGGCTTCTGCACAAAAACCATTGTCTTAATTTCAGTTTCCCAAATATTACATGAGTCTACTGCATAAGAAATTTGTTCAGAAATGTTTGTCTCATAAAGTCCACAAATATCATCTTAGATGAGTATAGACATTAGATTTCCTGCATTAATTATGCCTCAACTGTTAGGCTCATTCTGCTTTATTCCTGCCAGTGTGATACAAGCGAACAAATGTTATTAGGTGAAGTTTTAGAAAGCTTGGCAATCTGAGGACTTCTTCAGCATTGGAAAATAATTCACTACTCTAAATTAATTATATTTAATACCACTTATTAAACTTAATCCTTGATTTTTTTTTTGAAATTAATGACTAGAAAGGTAATACAAGGGTTAAACTCCCATAGTTTTCTGGAACTCCCACAGTGTTTCTGGAATATAGAAATAGTTGTGCATATTACTGTAGGTTTGTGTAAAGCTATCACCAGTGTAACTAATCCTGTATAAATTAATATATATAACCAGAGTATTATGCAAAACTCTAAATTCTTCATTTTATAAATTGACTTATCATAGTTGGAATTTTCTCTTAGCTAATAATGATACTTCTATTTCTGGAATGCTCTCAAAGTATTGATTGTGTCAGTAACAATTGTGTAGTGCTAGGAAAAGCAGTTTCAGCCAGGATCAGTCAGTCAGTTCAGTCACTCAGTCATGTCCAACTCTTTGTGACCCCATGGACTGCAGCACGACAGGCTTCCCTGTCTATCACCAACTCGCAGAGCCTACTCAAACTCATGTCCAATGCGTTGGTAATGCCATCTAACCATCTCATCCTCTATTGCCCCTTGTCCTCCCACCTTCACTTTTTCCCAGCATCAAGGTCTTTTCAAATGATTCAGTTCTTCGCATCAGGTGGCCAAAGTATTGGAGTTTCAGCTTTAGGATCAGTCTTTCCAATGAATATTCAGGACTAATTTCCCTTAAGATGGACTGGATGGAGCTGCTTGCAGTCCAAAGGAATCTCAAGAGTCTTCCACAACACCACAGTTCAAAAGCATCAGTTCTTAAGCATTCAGCTTTCCATATAGTCCAACTCTCACATCCATGCATAAATACTGGAAAAACCATAACTTTAACTAGACTGACCTTTGTTGGTAATGCCTCTGCTTTTTAATATGCTGTCTAGGTTGGTCATAGCTTTTCTTCCAAGGAGCAAGCGTCTTTTAATTTCATGGCTGCAGTCACCATCTGCAGTGATTTTGGAGCCCCCCAAAATGAATTATCTCACTGTATTCATTGTTTTGCTATCTATTTGCCATAAAGTGATGGGACCAGATGCAGTGTTCTTATTTTTCTGAATATTGAGTTTTAAGTGAACTTTTTCACTTTCCTGATTCAAGTCATCAAGAAGCTGTTTAGTTCTTCTTCAGTTTCTGCCATAACAGTGGTAAAATCTGCATATCTGAGGTTACTGATATTTCTCCCGGCAATCTTGATTCCAGCTTGTGCTTCATCAGCCCCACATTTCATGTGATGTACTCTGCATAAGTTAAATAAGCAGAGCAACAATATACAGCCTTGATATACTTCTTCCTGATTTGGAACCAGTCTGTTGTTCCACGTCATTCTAACTGTTGCTTCTTGAATTGCATGCAGATTACTCAGGAGGCAAGTAAGGTGGTCTGGTATTCCCATCTTTTGAAGAATTTTCCACACATTTTCATAACCCACACAGTCAAAAGGCTTTGGCATAGTCAATAGATCAGAAATAGATGCTTTTCTGGAACTCTTTTGCTTTTTCAATGATCCACCAGATGTTGGCCATTTGATCTCTGGTTCCTCTGCTTTTTCTAAAACCAGCTTGAACATCTGGTACTTCATGGTTCACATACTGTTGAAGCCTGGCTTGGAGAATTTTGAGCATTACTTTAATAGTGTGTTAGATGAGTGCAATTGTGCAGTAGTTTGAGCATTCTTTGGCATTGCCTTTCTTTGGGATTGGAATGAAAACTGACCTTTTCCAGTCCTGTGGCCACTGCTGAGTTTTCCAAATTTGCTGGCATATTGAGTGCAGCACTTTCACAGCATCATCTTTTAGGATTGGAAATAGCTCAACTGGAATGCCATCACCTCCACTGGCTTTGTTCCCAGTGATGCTTCCTAAGGCCCACTTGACTTCGCATTCCAGGATGTCTGGCTCTAGGTAAGTAGTTACACCATCGTGATTATCTGGGTCGTGACAATCTTTTTTGCAGAGTTCTTCTGTGTATTCTTGCCACCTCTTCTCAAATCTTCTTCTTCTGTTAGGTCCCTCCAATTTCTTTCCTTTATTATGCCCATCTTTGCATGAAATGTTCCTTTGGCATCTCTAATTTTCTTGAAGAGGGTTCTAGTGTTTCTCATTCTGTCGTTTTCCTCTGTTTCTTTGCGTTGATCACTGAGGAGGGCTTTCTTATCCTTCCTTGCTATTCTTTGGAACTCTGCATTCAAATGGGTATATCTTTCCTTTTCTCCTTTGCTTTTCACTTCTCTTTTCACAGCTATTTGTAAGGCCTCCTCACACAACCATTTTGCCTTTTTGCATTTCTTTTCCTTGGGGATGGTCTTGATCCCTTCCTCCTGTAAATGTCATGAGCCTCTGGCCATAGTTAATCAGGCACTCTATCAGATCTAATTCCTTGAATCTATTTGTCACTTCCACTATATAATCAGAAGCAATTTGATTTAGGTCATACCTGAATGGTCTAGTGGTTTTCCCTACTTTATTCAATTTAAGTCTGAATTTTGAAATAAGGAGTTCATGATCTCAGCCAAACACAGTCAGTTCCCAGTCTTGTTTTTGCTGACTATATAGAGCTTCTACATGTTTGACTGCACAGAATATAATCAGTCTGATTTCAGTATTAACCATCTGATAATGTCCATGTGCAGAGTCTTCTCTTGTGTTGTTGGAAGAGAGTGTTTGCTATGACCAGTGTGTTCTCTTGGCTAAACTCTATTAGCCTTTGCCCTGTTTCATTCTGTACTCCAAGGCCAAATTTGCCTGTTATTCTAGGCATTTCTTGACTTCTACTTTTGCATTTCATCCGCTATAATGAAAAGGACATCTTTTTGGGTGTTAGTTCTAGAAGGTCTAGTAGATCTTCATAGAACTGTTCAACTTTGGCTTCTTCAGTATTACTGGTCAGGGCATAGACTTGGATTACTGTAATATCTAATGATTTGCCTTGGAAATGAACAGAGATCATTCTGTTGTTTTTGAGATTGCATCCAAATACTGCATTTTGGACTCTCTTGTTGACTGTGATGGCTACTCCATTTCTTCTAAGGGATTCTTGTCCACAGTAGTAGATATATGGTCATCTGAGTTAAATTCACCCATTCCAGTCCATTTTAGCTGATTCCAAAAATATTGATTTTCACTCTTGCCATCTCCTGTTTGACCACTTCCAATTTGCCTTGATTCATGGACCTAACTGTAGGGAACAAGGTATAAAGAAGGTTGAGAAGTGCTTGCAAACGAGACTCTCAACCAGGGCTGAACATTCTTGCAAATGAGATGTTCAGCTAAGAATCCTGTTTGTTCCCACGGGAAAAGAACATTTCTTGCACACAAGGATGTTTCTCTGATTCCTCAAAAGGAACAGACCCTGGGACAAAACGGATTCTAAGTTGAAAAGGAAGTTCCCCAAAACAAAGTCTTAGCTGCAGTAAATAAGTCAAGGTAAAGGTTATCTCGCCCTGCGCCTGCGCACTGTATAGTCTCTGAATCATAGTGCTTGGCAGCTTGCCCTGTAGGTTGTTGTGCAAGGGATATAAAATAAAGTAGCTGTAAGAAGCAAGTGTTAAAATTTAAAGATTTAAACCACTCTGCAGTGTGGGTGTTTCATTCCATCGCCAGCACCTAACATTCCAGGTTCCTATGCATTATTGCCCTTTACAGCATTGGACTTTATTTCCATCACCAGTCCCATCCACAACTGGGTGTTGTTGTTGCTTTGTCTCTGTCTCTTCATTCTTTCTGGAGTTATTTCTCCACTGATCTCCAGTAGCATATTGGACACCTACCAGCCTGGGGAGTTCATCTTTCAGTGTCCTATCTTTTTACCTTTTCATACTGTTCATGGGGTTCTCAAGGAAAGCATACTGAAGTGGTTTGCCATTCCCTTCTCCAGTGGACAACATTTTGTCAGAACTATCCACCATGACGCATCTGTCTTGGGTGGTCCCACACAGCATGGCTCATAGTTTTGCTGAGTTAGACAAGGCTGTGTTCCATGTGATCAAACTGGTTAGCTTTTTGTGATTGTAGTTTTCAGTCTGTTTGCCCTTGATGGAGAGGGATAAGAGGTTAATGGAAGCTTCTTGATGGGAGAGATTGACTGAGGGGGAAACTGGGTCATGATGGCTGGGGCCATGCTCAGTACATCCTTAATCCAATTTTCTGCTGATGGATGAGGCTGTGTTCCCTTTCTATTATTTACCTGGGGTCAAACTATAAAGAAAACCGAAAACAGAAGAATTAATGCTTTTTACCTGTGGTGTTGGTCAAGACTCTTGAGAATCCCTTGGATTGCAAGGAGATCCAGCCAGTCCATCCTAAAGGAAATCAGCCCTGAATATTCATTAGAAGGACTGATGCTGAAGCTGAAACTCTAATACTTTGGCCACCTGATGTGAAGAACTGACTCATTTGAAAAGACCCTGATGCGGGAAAGGATTGAAGTCAGGAGGAGAAGGGACGACAGAGGATGAGATGGTTGGATGGCATCATCAACACAATGGACATGAGTTTGAGTAAACTCCAGAAGTTAGTGGTGGATAGAGAGGCCTGGTGTGCTGTACTTTCATCAAAAGGCTGTTTAGTTCTTCTTCACTTTGTGCCATAAGGGTGTTGTCATCTGTGTATCTGAGGTTATGGATATTTTTACTCACAATCTTGATTCCAGCTTGTGCTTCATCCAGCCCTGCATTTCACATGATGTACTCTACACATAAGTTAAATAAGCAAGGTTATAATATGCAGCCTTGACCTACTCCTTTCCTGATTTGCAACCAGTGTTGTTCCACATCAGCCAGGATATACTGAGCCATATATGCATAAACACTACAATCCAAGACTCACCCTTCCAACACTGTAATCAAGTAACTAGCTTTGGGAGCAGGGATTGACCTGACATTGTGGCAAAGCACTGGCTGGAATTCTAGGGTACATCATAGGAATAATTTGCTTGATTCCATATAGAGTAAATGGAAAATTTTTTCTCAAATGAAATGTACTTACTAGTGTTGAAGTAAATTTCTCTTGCCCAACATCCTATATCAGCAAATCAAACTTATGTGTTTCCATAAATGCTCCGCTAGACCAGAAACACAGTCTAGTCCGTCAGTCAATCTCCAAACTCTAAGAAACCTTGTTTCTTACCTTAAACAAGGTTGATTATGTAGTCCTAACTTATTAGATATTTTCTATTTTTCCCTTCATTTTTGTATACACTTTATTCTATGGGGAGTCTTCTGCCTTAACTTGCAGTATTGTTTAGGAAGTATTTAATAAAATTTTCATTAACTAAATTGTCTTTATTAATTATTCCTTAACAGTTTTTGGTCAATAAGATGGGATTCAAAGAGAACTGCTAATGGCCTGCAGGAGCCTGCTCACAGCAAAGGTGCCTTCTGAACCCTTTCAGTTCATTCTCCTCTGGGTAAGTCACTGTCAGATTTGAGTTTCACTCCTTTGTGTGCAGCTCTCTGATCTAAGCAAATGTTGTTTAACATAAATTGTTCCCAGAAAGGTGCTGGGGCCCCAGGAAATTTTCAAAGTTGTCATAATGGGACTCTGCAGTGAGTGGCAGCCATTTAGGGACTCAGGAAGGAATTCCAATGCCCACAAAAGTCAGCAGCTAGGGGACTCACAAGTCCTCAAAATAAGTCTGCTGCATAAACTGATGGGGTACCTGGTGAAATTAAGATGAAAAATGTAAATATATTGAATCATCAAAATAAAAACTTAAGTAGACACAAGTCAGACTATGAAAAGCCATTAGGGCATCCACGTTATAAAGAAATCTGTGGTATGAATTATCAATCTATTGCTAAAGGGAATCTTGGAAACCAAAGCTGAACATTTGATGGACACAGATCAAATACTTTAAAAGCTGTGAGAGCACTTGCAACCTGGCTTTAACACTCTTGAGCGAAGAGCTAGAATAGATTGGTCACAGAACATATTAGATAGACACATGAGGACTTCTGTCATTTTATATCTTTTGCCACAAGAACATTTGGTGTGAAATTCCAATTTTTAAAAAGCCTTAAGACAGATGCCATGTATCACAGGATTCCAAATTTCCAATAGCCAGTTAATTGTGCCATAAATCATAATAAAACTAATAACTAGCATCTTTGTAATTTTTAACTCATAATTGTCAAGCAGAATATGTTCCAAAAGTCAAATTTTTTGAAATATTAATTTTTCTGTTTCCATTTCTTCTGGAAGACTAAGTATCCCTGTTATTTTCATAGAACCAACAAAAATAACCAGAGAAACAAAGTTTGCATAATTCACAGTACATCATATAGGTTAGTATCAGGAATTAGTGACTCAAATCAGAGTGAAAAATGCTCCAGTAAAATATTTCTTCTTCCATCACCAAACACCAAATTCTGAAGGCCCAATAAAAAACATTGTTCTGTCTTCTCATATTCTGGTACTACTATTTTAATCTTTTGTTATGTCTCTGCAAATCTGTTTGCTCACTACATTTTATTTCATTTCTAATTCTCACATTGATTTTCACAGATGTCACAATGATATTTTGACAGAAAGATGCCAAGAGATATAGTCAGAAGAAGCTAGTTTGCTAGGACAAAGGAGATAGAAAATAATGACAATTTTATGAATCTATGGTTTACAGATTACCCATGTGGATTTATTACTCTGTATGGTGATCGATGGTTGAAAGAGTAACAATTCTATCAGGTTAGAGATCACTTCCTTAGCATGCATGCATTCATTGGAGAAGGAAACGGCAACCCACCCTAGTATTCTTGCCTAGAGAATCCCGTGGACAGAGGAGCCTGGTGGGCTGCCTTCCACGGGGTGGCACAGAGTCGGACAGGACTGAAGCGACTTAGCAGCTGCAGAGATCGCTTCAGTTTTCACAGACAGATTTTTTCCCCATGCTCTTGGAAGCTCCTCATTCTCTGACAGTTTAGAGTATACTAACATTACTTTGCCAACAAATGTTCGTCTAGTCAAGACTATGTTTTTTCCACTGGTCATGTATGGATGTGAGAGTTGGACTGTGAAGAAAGCTGAGTGCCGAAGAATTGATGCTTTTGAACTATGGTGTTGGAGAAGACTCTTGAGAGTCCCTTGGACTGCAAGGAGATCCAACCAGTCCATTCTGAAGGAGATCAGCCCTGGGTGTTCTTTCGAAGAAATGATGCTAAAGCTGAAACTCCAGTACTTTGGCCACCTCATGTGAAGAGTTGACTCACTGGAAAAGACTCTGTTGCTGGGAGGGAGTGGGGGCAGAAGGAGAAGGGGACGACAGAGGATAAGATGGCTGCATGGCATCACCGACTCGATGGACGTGAATCTGAGTGAACTCCGGGAATTGGTGATGGACAGGGAAGCCTGGCATGCTGCGATTCACGTGGTTGCAAAGAGTCGGACACGACTGAGCGACTGAACTGAACTGAACTGAACTATATCTTATGGTCACCATTTATAAGCAACTTATGAACATATGCTGAGTGTTTATAGAAATACTGGCTGGATAAGGGAAAAACCATGCCTTGGGCATTTTTCAGTCCACCCAAATTTCAAACTTGAATGATGTCTAGTGCTTGTTATTAATGTCAAGCTATGCATGCATATTATTGTCTTATTTGCAACTAAAGACTACTTTGTACATTTTTCCCCTTTATTTCCTCTTTCCTCAAAACACATTAATAGTCTGCCTTCAGAAATCAAGATGTTCTGAAATGTACTATAATGCTCTAGAAGCTATTATCTATGTTCTATAATTGAAATTTATGAACTAGGTGATCTCTGAATCTGGTTCGTAAGTGTGGTCTTATGTCTAAATATCTATATTGAAACATCTAACATTTTATAACCCTTTCCAGGTACTAAATTTAGCACTTCATGGTTGGACCTTTCTTTCAAGTGTACTTTGTTAATTTTTTATGGCTCACCATTAATTTAACTAGGCATTTCCTATTTTTAAATTATCCATTTTTTTACAGTAAAGTGTCAAGTATTACTGTCAAGTCCTCAGGTAACTGTGGAAATGAAAGAATATATATGTATATGTATTTATGTATATATATATGTGTGTATTATATATAAATATATATTGAGAGAGACAGATTATTTATGTACATCCAAACAGTGGATTTTTTTTTTAAATCACTTATCTGCCATACCTGAAGAAATAAACTGAATGAAATAGTGTATCTGGTCAAAGTGGTAAATGATTCTATTTGTTGTAGACAAATATGTTATACTGAGAAAATTCTATTACCAGCTTTCAATTTTGTTATATTTTGCTCACTAAAAAGTCCCATGATCACAGAATAGGTTACCAGTTATTTGCCTTCAGAGAAAGCATGCATTTTGTGTAGATATGAATATTAATTTTCTTAGATGTTTTATATCTTATATTAATATATTGTGAAGTATGATGGTTGTGCTTTTCACTTCCATGATGGCTGCTGTTGATTTTTTATAAATATCATCACTGTTATAAAAATCATCACTGTTGATTTTTTATAAAGAAAGAAAATGGGACTCAGAATAAAACCTTAGAAAACTATTAAATGACAGTTCTAGAACTTGAGCTAAAGTCTTTGGGGCTTGGGGCTCAGATATACTTCCAATAGTGAGGAGTAACTCTTAAAAAAAGAAATGAATTCCATATAGGAAAAAAATGACTCTAATCCTGAAGATGTCCACATTAATTTAAAATAATCTAGGATTTTAGTACTTATTCTCACTTTTACTTAGGAAACATCAGATAAGTTCATTATCATCATAATACTTTCCTAATCTTATTTTATTATGATTAACCATCAATTACCTGACCTACATGAAATTAAAGGAATAAAACCAAAATAATATCTGTAAATTTTCCAAATATATTTTTAAATAAATGTTTTTTTTACAAAA
The DNA here is from genome assembly GCF_023091745.1 of Budorcas taxicolor. Classification (NCBI taxonomy): domain Eukaryota; kingdom Metazoa; phylum Chordata; class Mammalia; order Artiodactyla; family Bovidae; genus Budorcas; species Budorcas taxicolor. Next base: position 61,049,905 of record NC_068921.1, on the reverse strand, counting down.
TATAAAGGTAAGGTAGATTTTTTTAAGGAAGATCATATTCTGGCACAAAGTAAGCAAAATTCATGTAAAAATAGTATAATAAATTGAGAAGTTACTAGCCACAAAATTCTCAAATATATGAACAATATCAAAATGTAGATTCATATACTATGATGGAGAAGTTTTTAATTGTTCACATTCCATAATGTATTAATCAGTGAAAATCAAAAATAAGGCAGCATATACCAAGATGTAATCATGGTATATATGTCATTCCCTACACACAAAACCCACTCAGTGGAGCTTTCCTTCCATATAACATTCAGGTCCCATTTTCTCTGTGACATTTTTGTAACTAAAATAACAAATCTTCCTCTGACATCCTATGGTCTTTATTGTGATAACAAATCATTTGCCATTTACTTTATACATACTGATTGATGAAACCTCCTTAACTCTTATCTGTTTGGATTTACTGCCTATTCTTAACTGACATCCATGAATCTTCTCCCTTATCCAATAACCTTATCTCCTACAGGAAACTTACTCCTCCTCTGTGTTCCTGATCAGTAAAAAAACTAGGAGATTTGCTGACATTTTTTGAACAGTTTCTACTTATCCACCTATTATTTTTGTATTCCATTTTTCCTAATAAAAGGGGATAAGTCAGAAAAATCTGCGGGTGAAAGATCAAAGAAAAGCGGGGAACCTACAGGCCAAATTGTGTTTTAGACATTTTACTAAAAGGTCAACTACTTCCTTGAATATGCTTTAATAGAGATATCTTAAATTAGCTTCTCGGGGGAAAAGGAGGCATCTAACTATGAGTACAAGCATTTTTTAAATCTTAGATATAAAAATAAATATAAATGCAAATAGTTCAAATTATGAAATAGATTTTTCAGTGTGGGCAGGAAAAGGGATTGAGTGAGCATTCAGAATGAGAATGAAAGAAGGATAATCCAGAAAAGATGATGTAATTAAAAAAAACCCAGCTTTATTTATTTTGTTACACCTAGAACGAGTGAGAGAGATATAAATGGCAACATATTTCTCCACTAGATATTGAAACTTTAAGCATCCAGTTTCTTAGTTTAATGTCTTTATTTAATCTTTACACTCTCCCTTGTATCCCATTCTTTGACCTCATAATAGAATGTTTAAATTGACAATCTTATGCCATTCAGAATGTGAGTTGAAAACTATGTTCTGTAAGGACAGCCTCCTACTAATTCAAATTCCTTGGTGATTACTCCTAATGCAAATATCTCGAGTCTTACTGGAACTGATGCTCTTCCTTCTTTCCCCTTTTTTTTTGTATCCATAGGAACCTATCTGTCTTTGCTTCCTTGCACTCAGCTAAGCTTGCAGAATCTATTTATTTCAACCATTTTTATGTATACATTATAAATTTCATTGCAAGATTATTTTTAATATAGCTGTATGACAATGCCTGACCCTGTCTTAAACCCAAGCTGATAGATACTATTAAAGAAAGCTTTATAACAAGTGATGATACAAGGTAATGCTTACTGACTACTATCTGACCCTTAATAATATCTGGCCTCTCTCATCAGATATTTGTGCTATTTAGTTTCACACTCCCTAAAATGTATATTACATAATGCTTTCATTTTTAACATTTCCTGAATTTTTTTTCTCTAAAAAATTAGCAGGCTTGTTCATTTTATAGTGAACACTTGCATGTGCTAAATAAACCATTTAGAGCTGTAACAGTATTAGCTCTGCCATGTCTTCACCCCATTCTCCACTTTGCAATAATGGTAATATTCACAAATCTTGGGGTTCTTTCTTAAGATCACAAACAGCTCTGAAGATAAAATATTTAAAAAATATTTAAAGTAACATCAAGATCTGAATTCTGAATATATTTGGAAATTTAACCCAAATATCTTACTCTCATTACTAATATTCTGTTTTTAATATTTGCAGTGTTCTCTGGTGTTCAAGTTCTATGGACTACTTCACTTTTGTTTTCACTTATGCATCAAGTATTCTTTACAGTAGGTGCGTAGAATAATGACTCTCCAAAGATATCTATATCCTAATCTTCAGGAATTTTTAATATGGGAAAAATTGACTAAATTTGGGATCTTTAGCTGGAAAAATTATTTGAGAATATGTGGATGGGCCCAATGTAATCACAAGTGTCTTTTAAGAGGGAAGCAGATCATTAGTCAGAGAAGATTTGACAATGGAAGCACGGATCATTTGCTATTGCTGGAAGGGGACCATCCTCTAGAAGCAAAGGGAAGGAAGGAGTGTTTCTCTCCAAAATGCTCCAGAGAGAAGCATGGCTTGCCCACTCATGATTTAAGCCTAGTGAAATCCATTTTCAGGCACCTTCTTTCCAAAATTTTTAGATAATAAATCAGTTTTAGTGGCTGCTTTGAGCCACTGAAATTCTAACAATTTGTTATAGCGACAAAACAAAATCAATACAGTAGGAGTCCAATAAATTGTTAGATGATGTATTAATTCTTTAGATGCATTTTAGCATGTCTGAAGACAGGAACAATTTGAATTACAAGAAAAAGAAATTCCAAAGAATAAAAATCATTGATTTTACAGAACATTTAACTTTATACTCTTGTCATATTTCAGTTTGTTTCAACAACTTTTTCTTTCATTTACAAAAAAATTATCCTTAAGTGTACATAAAAATCAGTATTTTAGAAGTTATTCACTACATGTAACTGAAGTATTTCAAAATATTAAGTAAAAATTAGTACTATATATACTTTAAGTCCCTTAGACTGCAAGGAGATCAAATCAATCTATCCTAAAGGAAATCAACCCTGAATGATGCTGAGGCTCTAATACTCTGGCCACCTGATGCAAAGAGCTGACTCATTAGAAAAGACCTTGATGCTGGGAAAGACTGAAAGCAAAAGAAGAAGGGGGCAATAGAGGATGAGATGGTTATATAGCGTCACTGACTCAATGGACATGAATTTGAGCAAACTCCCAGTGATAGTGGAGGACACAGGAGCCTGGTATAGTCCATAGAGTCACAAAGAGTCTGACAGGGTTCAGTGATTGAACAACAACAGTACTAAGATTATTTACTTCACATTTCCTTAATGATTTGTTAGATATTTAGATTCTCAATTTTATTTATAATAAACAAAACTATGTCAGTATTAGATTCACTTCAAAACACAAATGTATTATTTATTTACTATAATGATTACAAAAATTTAAAAATAAAAAAAATTTGAGCTATTTATCATGAATAGTATTGAAACAGTTTTTAAAAGGTTGAGCCACAAAAGCAAGCATCAGTCAAAAAGGAAAAAATCAATAAATACAGATATTTATAAATATGAATAATTTGAATTACTTGGTTGAAAAGTGAATATTGACATATCTCGATTTACTCTGAGCAAGTATTTCCTAAAATAAAACCTCATAATTTGCTCGTATATCCTGCACCACTGAAAAGACTTCTTTTCATTTTGAATTTCTTTCTATCTTATTTAACAAGTGATGCAACCAAGAAAATTTCTCAGTTGTTAGAGTGGAACCCACATGATCATTATTGATTTCAAATCAATACAATTGTGTAAATAATTTTAAGTCTTAATACTATAAGGATTCCTTGTTTGTATTTTGAGTGATTTGGGGTTTTTATTCTAATATCTTGCAGTTCTTTCCTAATTAATGTAAGTTTTCAAAGGAGAGAGAATTATGCATTTTCACTTAATTAGTCATATGCCTATCTTAAGGTTCAATCTGCTTCTAAATCTATTTAGGACATATTTCTATAAGAAGAACAATCTCGCAGCTGTCACTGTAGCTCAGATCTTGGAGTTAAAGTGTATGCTTCTGGTTCTTATTTGCATGTACAGAATACTTATTATGCCAGAAAGGAGAATAAAAAGAGTAAGACTACATGGTTTTTATGTCTCATCTGTAGGCATCATGTTTACAATAATGAATGATACCCAACTATATCTTCTATTTCCATTGGCTGAAGAAGTTAATAATAATGTACTTAGCAGTCCTTCAAACTGAATAAACTTCTCAAGCAAGGTAATAAATTATGCCCACCAGTTACTCAAAATAATTTCTCTGGTTCTTAATATGCTGTCTAGGTTGGTCATAACTTTTCTTCCAAAGAGCAAGCATCTTTTAATTTCATGGCTACAAGAAAATAGTCTGTCATTGTTTCCATTGTTTCCCCATCTATTTACCATGAAGTGATGGGACCGGATGTGATGATCTTAGTTTTTTGAATGTTGAATTTTAAGCCAACTTTTCACTCTCCACTTTCACTTTCATCAAGAGGTTCTTTAGTTCTTCGTTTTCTACTGTAAGGGTGGTATCATCTGTGTATCTGAGGTTATTGATATTTCTCCTGGCAACCTTGATTCCAGCTTGTGCTTCATGATTGCTTATATTCTTTGTATAAGTGAAAATGACAAATTATCTAGGAAGAGCTAACTAACATTCTTTGGCACTACACTATTTGATATAAATTCATGGTATGTTCAATCTTAGTATCTCAAAAGAGATAAAAACAAAACACTTCATTAAAATGTTGATTGTTACTTCATAGATTACTTATTTTTAAGACTCCATAATTTCTCATCTTACAATCAGTCTAAAATCCCTGTTTGGAATCACTCTAAACTCTATACTATCCAAAATACTGAAAAAAACGTGAACAAAGACACAGCTTACCATTAATTCGACTCTTATCTTTTATCCAAGATATTATTTAAGCAAGAATGAGTATCATGAGAGAAACCATTTTCATGTTTTTATAAGTTATTGCTGTAGATAGAATAGATGGCAAAGCATATACTTGCCTCTTCACTGGTTATTATGGTAATAAATGTGGAAAGAATATAGAAATGGATATCTTAAGCTCCATATTAAATCCAAGAAGGTTAAAAGTGGAATAATGAATCATGCTAAGAATCTCTGAGAATTTTCTGAATCATTCAATTACATGGGAGGTTCAGAAACATTTGCCAGATGATTCAAAATGAAAGTTTGTGAGATGCATACAGTTTTGGTGAATTTGCAAAGGCTAAAAGAGTGCATACAAAGTAAATCTCCCACCCCAACCACATTATCTCTGTGCTTTAAGAATAGTGCTGCAAGTGAGTAAAAGGTTTATTGATTTGTATGATTCACCTAAATAATTAGAGGTTTTAAAAATAAAACTTTTATGTTTGCCACAAAAATAATGTTGCACAAGTTAGTGGCTATGTTTTATTTACAATTCACATTCTCTTTAGGATAGTGAAAAATCAAGCCCCGTAGCTCCTTAAACCAGTATGTATAGCATAACAAAACTTCTGGAAGAGCTTTCCCAGTATTAATAGTATATACATATATTCTTGACTGAAAAATCCCATGGACAGAGGAGCCTGGCCGTGCTACAGTCCATGGAGTTGGGAAAGAGTCAGAAATGACTTAGCAACTAAGTGCACGTGCGCTCACACGCACGCACACACACAGGTATTTGGTGGTGATAGTGGTAAAGAATTCTCTGGCCAATGCAGGAGATGCATGATATGCAGGTTCCATCCCAGGGTCAGGAAGATCCCCAAGAGTAGGGAATGGCAATCCATGCCAGTATTCTTGCCAGGAAAATTTCATGGACAGAGGAGCCTGGTGAGCCATAGTCCATGGGACTGCAAACAATCGGACACGACTAAACGTACACATACTATTTAAATTGAGACATTGTTGAGATGTATAATGTACACAAGAAAAAAAATAACTTTTTCAAAGATTGTTGTTATAATGCATGTGTTTACTTCACCTCTTGATAGCGGTTGTGTTAACCAATTCTTATCCAGATTCCATAATTTTCCAGTTACTTTATGACACTTGTATACACTTATTTGCTTTTTTAATATGTCTATTTCACATCTAACTCAAAACTTATTTTTCTTTGACCTAGTCAAAACTAGAGTTGTGACCAGGAGACAGAAAAAGATGGGTTTTTGTCTGGCTCTTAGAAATTAAATCTTTCTTAAAATAGTGGTACTAAGAGAAGAGATGAGAAAAAATATAAGGTCTCATTACATGACTATAGGATGTTGTTAATTAATTTGCTGCCTGTTAGCTATGACTATTTCTCTGACTTATGATTGCCATGATTTGAGTCATGGACAGCCCATGGGGTGCATAGAACACAATTTTTATTACCCTGTGACTATCACATTGTTCGTTTCTATTACATGTTTCTGCTCTACCTTTTTTAGGTATAATCACCTCCTGCCATGTATCATCTCTTCTCTGTCCTTTGCCAAGCAGGAAGACTTCCTGGGGAGGGGAATTATTAGAAAAATTTATTCATTCTCTGACATCCTAGAATATCCATTTTACTTATACTTAACATGGGGAAAAGTGAGAAGGCAAGCTGCAATCTTCTGATTGACTTTTTCTCCATATTCCAGCAGTATTATGTTTTCTTAAGCATCAGTTACTTTGAACATTTCTCTAACGAAATGTTACATGAATCTAGATGGAAGACAGAAGATGGGTGGTTCTGTAGGGGAGGAAAACTTGCCACCCCAGAGGGTCTCTTTAGCATAAAGATTAACTTAGGCTAAATGACTATCATATGGAATAAGATAGATTAGATGTTGTTAAGGATAATTCATTTACCATAGCCCAGGGATATTAGTATTGAATCTAGAATTGTTCTACTGGAGAAGCCAAAGTGATATCCCTGATGAAAGGAGATTTCTTCTTCATATACCATTTTATACATTTGTTTTTACTCTAAAAGGCTTAAATATATATATATATTCTATTTAAAATTTTGTTTCTGGATTTTTGGATCTTCTGTGTGAAATACTGAAATAGTTATTAATGTGAATATTTAAACATTTCCAAGAGTTTTAGTTTACATATAACTAGATTCTTCCTTTTCCATTTCTTCTTGGAGTGTTAGCTCAGGATAATTTTCTGCAAATTTTTACTTGGAATACTTCATCTTTTTCTGTATTTTTTGAAACTTAGTAAGAAGATTTAGTAACCATTGGATTTCCTTTTGATGCCAGCTGTATTCTTGGTGATTTGAAAATGTCGGAAGCCTACACCTACTTGTTCGGCCTTTTCCCCACCAGGTTTGTCACTTCTGCTCCATTTGTTAACACTTCAGCTTCAGGTGTTAAAAAAAAAAAAAAAATGCAACTCTAGTGTGATGATTCATTATTATTAATTTATATAACAAGGATATCAGTGTAAAACTCTTCTTGCTGTAGGCTATTTATTAATTTCACAGCAAAGATATAAATTTGTTTAAGAAGTAAAAGCAATAAAGAATTTTAGTTGGTCTCAGCAGATTAATAAATTTGTTAAAAGTATATTTCAAATTCAACTAGGCTTGGAAGTAATTAGAAACATTAATTTGTATATGATCAGATTTTGGAGTGATAAATTTAATGTTGCAGATATAGAGTTTCTTTCATTTTTGCTCCATTCATGATTTAATTTAGAGGCACATATCATAAACATGTTTTACAGAATCTTTTAGAATCTTCTTTCAAGATGCTATTATTTTTTAGTTTCATGTAAATATAGTACTTTCTTTCAAATCATACATTTTAGGCACATAGTAGGCATTAAATTGATGCTAATTTCCTTTTTTTGTTGTTTATACATTTCATAGTATACAAAATAGACTTTTTCAATGCTTTTCTTTCTTCAGTAAACAAGGACTCAGCATTAATGCTGCTCCTCCAGCATTAATGTCTGACAGAAGAATTTATGCATTTCAATTTATCATTGGTTCTTATCATTCACTTGCTGCTATTTTTTTTTTTTTTTCCTCTTCTCATTCAGTATTACTTTATAGTGTCTGGTGGCTCAGGTGGTAAAGAATCTGCCTGCAATGTGGGATACCCAGGTTTGATCCCTGGGTTGGGAAGTTCCCCTGGAGAAGGAAATGGCAACCAACTCCAGTATTCTTGCCTGGAGAATTCTGTAGACTGAGGAGCCTGGTGGGCTCCATGGGGTCACAGAGTGAGACATGACTGAGTGACTACCACACACTTCTCCTATAAGCCTTCAATCTCACCAAATAGTTCATTTTATCCTTCCATTTAAATTGACTGTATATCTACATTTATAGAATTTCCCTGCACTATCTGAAATTTCAGTATTATTTAGTACATGAGAGGCTGACAAAGAGAATAGGATCTATATATTGGGTCTCTGTTAGATTATTTCACTTGATATAGTTTATTACAGTTTTTGAATCTATATGTGAATCAGCAGTTACATTTCAGCTATTAAAAGATTAAGGTTACATAATTTGAAAATTACTTTTTTTCTTTAGATGAAGCAGCTACTGTAAAAATTCTAATTTATTTAATTCCTTTTGTAAAGCTAGTCCATATGAGTTAGGGTTATCTAGAATTAGAATCATGCTATATATCCTCTCTCTATATATATGTATGAATATATGAATATATGTATATACATATGAATATATGTATATTCATTTGAAAGGTATTTTCAAAAGATGCAAAGGAACAATATATAACAGATCTTGAAACTGCACACTCAGATGGGAGTTCCCATGGGCCAGGACTTAAACCAAGCCAGAACCCAGACTGGGACTTGAACACACTATCTGTTAATTTAGATCACACACCTGGTCTCAAGATTTAATGAAGCTCATTCAGATTCTTTTTGTCTCATCATGGAGAGAATTCAGTGAGAGACAAAAATGACAGGTAAGAAGTAAGTTTACTTAAATATGCATTCCATAGAGAGAATGCAGTCTGTCTCAAAAGGCAAGAGCCGTGAAGGGGGAAAACACTTCACAGAGAGAGTTGTGGGCCATCTCAGAAGGTGAATGGCCCCACAGTATGAAGCGGTTAGCTTTTATGGGCTGAGTAATTTCATAGGTTAATGAGTGGGAGGATTATTCCAACTGTTTTAGAGATAGGGAGGAGAATCCCAGGAATTGGGTCACTGCCCACTCTTTGACCTTTTGTAGTCAGCCTGAGAACTGTCATGGTGCTGGTAGACATGCTATTTAGCATGCTAATGTGTTACAATGAGTATAGTATAATGAGGCTCAAGGTCTACTGGAAGTGGAATCTTTTGCCATCCTGGGCTTAGTTGGTTCTAACCAGTTTATGTCATGTACTCAAGGGCTATGTCATTATTTTAAAGGTTGTGCCCTGCCCCTTTCCCTCCCATTTCTATCTGAGAAGCCCTTCAAGACAAATATGCAGTTGTTGTTACATGGAATTAATAGCACCCAAATCAAATACAAGAAGCTTACTAAAGTTTTCAGATAGTAGTAATAGTCCAAAGAAACAATATGCTTGAACTTAAAAAGAGCCTGAAACTTCACATGGTCCTTGTACTTCTGGTATTCTCTGAAGAAAATGCATAGCAAAATCCATCTTGTAGGGTAGAATACAAAATTAACAGGCATTCTATAGATTTATGAGTATGCCCAAATAAGCACATATGTTTACCCTTCTATAAATGTACTCACATTTTTCCTTTCACCCTTTCTCTCCAACGTAGTTTTTACTTATCTTTCTAACTCATATAATTGCTTTTCCTGTGAAATTATCTAACATATCTCATACAGACCTACTTTCTCCCCAAATATTTTTACAGGGTTTGTCCTAAAGTTCTATTAGAATATTTGTCATTGTCTTGTCATTGTTTATTTAATAACTGTCTGCATGAATAGAATGTATGCACAACTGAATTCTCAGTACCTGGTTTCTAAAAAGTATTTTCCAATGAATGAGAAAAAAAAAAATCATCTATCCAAAGTCATACCAAGACATAATTGCAAATATTTTACATGGCAGATACACTAGTATGTGTTTGTATAACCTAAACTTGTACTTAAGTGAGAGGAGGATTTGTCAATTGTTCCAAAAAAAAAGGGAAACCACTATAGATTTAATGAGGGTAAATAACTATTCCAGCAGAGTGAAAGTCTTGTGCAAATTTAAAAGGACAAATATTGTAAACAGTAAGGCACACTAACTCAGGTAGACTAGTGAGGGTGAAAGTGAAATGTGAATGGGAGAGGGTTGGAAATGAACCTGCTAAATCATTCAGAATTCTAAAGGTAGACAGAAAAAAAAATAAATAAATAAAGGTAGACAAAATGGTGAAATTCAGATATTCTAGGTTGTGAAGAGTGAAACTATTGATGGAGAGCTTAAAATAGAATTGATATGTGCTTGGATTTTCTTTTTAAAAAATATTATGTTGACAGGAAGACCTGAAGAGTAGTGAAGCTATAGTCAGAGGAAACTGTAAGAAATCTATTATAAATATCCAAGTTAACAGTGACTAGGGATCTGGACCAGTGAGACAGAAAGTTATGAGCCCATATTTAGAAGATAATGGTTAAAATGTCTGAGAAAAATGGAATGGATTTGAAAATGATTTTAATCTTTTCAGATGTGTATCCCATTACACAAGACTGTGAATGTACTAATGATACTGAACTGAACACTTAAAATGATAAAGATTATAAATTTAATGTTTTGTGTTAAAATACAAGTTAAAAATTATGGTTGCAAAGAGAAATTTAATAAGCCCTTTTATGAATATATGAGTCAGAATATGAAAAACATACAAAGCAAGTTAACTAGCAAAGTACCTGTATTATTTATATGATTACCAAGGTGATTTAAAAAATAATGCCCTTAAAGGGGTATTTATGTACTAATTCAGTACTAATGAGTTTCTGAAATTAGCTTCCATAATCCAAAGTCATATCATTGTTTTAATTCTATTTAAGAAAGTAAGCATAGGAGGAAAATACACATTTGATAGTTTTGAACCACGTCCACTTAACTGATGGAAGGAACTCAGTGTGATGTAAGAAAAGTAACTCTTAAGAGTTCAGGATTTCAGTATTACGTATCATGGGCACACCTGGATTAGTGTTTAAATTTTTCATACATGAGGGCAGAGTTTGTTTTGTATTTTTTATCCTAAAATGAAAATGCAGTGATTTATGAAGAAAGAGGGTGATCGGTGATTCGCATAATATATTTACTTCATAAGTGATTTTTTTGTTTCCATTGGAATTGACAGACTTTTATTTTTTCTCAATATGTTCTGAAAGATGCTGATTTGTTTATCTGACCTTATTTTTTGAATAAGTCAATGGTACACTGAAAATTTTAAGAGAAAGACTGCTCTAGCTGAAAATAGAACTATGGAAAGCAACCAGCCAGGTTGTGTCACCGTGAGTTACAGCCACACATCTATACTACTGCTGTCTCCCTACAATCACAGCAATGAATTACAGTAATACATTCAATCCTGATAAATGATCTACCCAGCTTCTGCTTAAATTAAACTGACTGCAATCTGGATGAGTGCAGCCACATATTAACGCTGGGTCCACCATTTTTTGTCTCTATCCTGGTGAATTATGGAATGGTAGTCCTAGCTTTATGCATTGATTAACATTGCTGCTACAGCTTTTTCACAGATCAATGTTCAAGTGGAATGAAAAGTAGGCTCCAACATTCTGCTGCCACATTTAATGCTGTCATCATAAAATAAATGTGTAGTATTTAAAATAAAATCTTATAAATAACTGTAGACATAGCCATGCTGCAAAATATTAATCACTAATTTATTTTACCAATACTATCTCTTTTCCTACCACTATGAAGATAATATTCCCAATTGTCAGTATAGGTACCTAAGGAGTGATGACTAGCTTTTTTTCATAAAATGTCTTTGCCTTTTTCTCAAGGATCTGTGAAATACTCTTAAGTTGAATGCTTCAGTATATTTTATACTATCCAGTTATAAAAACTCAGTCAACCGTATTTAACTTTTTTGTTGTAGAATGTGTGAAACATACATACATATATAATTCTCAGATAAATGGGGCTAATTTCTTGATAAAATAATGCTATCATATTAATGATATGCATACATTCTAGCACATTTTTATTTTGTCCATGACTTGTTTGAGCTTAGGATTTAATGAAGTGCTTAAACATTTAGAAACAAAAGCCAAGATTAGTTGTATAATCATTTTTCCACTGCTATGTGTTTAGATAGTACAACTACAAATATTAGCTCAAAGTCACCTCAAAATTTTACAGAGATGGAGGCAATAAAGACATCACAATTATGTGATTTATCTGGATAAATAGCTTTTATGAGAGGTACATGATTTCTACACATTAAAGTTTGTAATTAAAAGTATAATACTATAATAGTAAAATAATAGCAGATCTTAAAGTTAGAAATTGCTATTTTATAATATATTACAATTATTCCAAACTGTTTTTTTCTGAGAGCTTTTAAAATAATGTTAGACTAAAGTTGAATACTATGAAAAGATTTTGGCAGTGTTTTAAAAGTAGTTGAGTCAAATTTCCAGGGTGTCCAAATTGAAAAAGGAACAGTTATAGATGAAATCAGGATGGTGGAGTAGAAGGACGTGTGCTCATCTTCTCCTGCTAAAACACCAAAATCGCATCTAGCTGCTAAACAAATATCGACAGGAGGATGTTGGAAAACATCAGGAAAAAAATAAAAATAAAAAAGATATCCCACATCCAAGGACAAAGGAGAAGCCACAAGGAGACAGTAGGAGGGGTGTGTGTGTGCGCGCTTAACCACTCAGTCATGTCCGACTCTTTGTGACCCCATGAACTATAGCCTGCCAAGAATCTCTGGAGAATCATGAGGATTCTCCAGGCAAGAATACTGGAGTGGTGCAATCATGTTAAGATAAAATGCCATACTGGCCAGGTATGTAACTGAAACACTGGAGAACAATAATACCAAAGAAGGTCCCATGCTTTTGCAAAGGTTCTAGGCCACACATCAGACTTCCCACCCTGGGGATCCTGCAAAAGAACTGGGAATCCCCAAGGAATCTGACTTTAAATTCAGTGGGATTTGATTGTAGAGCTTCCACAGGACTAGGGGAAACAGAGACTAATGGAGGGCACAGATACAACATTGTGTGCACTGGGTCCCAGGGTAAAGGAGCAGTGGCCTCACAAGGGACTGAGCCAGACCTGCCTGAGAGTATTTTAGGGTCTCCTGAGGAGGCATGGTCAGCAATGACCTGCTGCAGGAAGAAGGGCACTGGTGACAGAAGTCCTGGGAGGGGCATGTTGGCATACATCCTCTTGGAGGTTGTCTTTAGCCCTACCATAAAGCCTGTAGACTTCATGAGTGGGCTGCCTCAGGCCAAACAACTAACAGAAAGGGAGAACAGCCCCACCTGTCAGCAGACAATTGGGTTAAAGATTTACTGATCATGGCCCTGCCCACCAGAGCAAGACCCAGCTGTCCTCACAGCTAGTCTTTCTGATCAGAAAGGTTGCACAAGCCTCTTATTCTTATTCCTCAGGGAACAGACAGAAGAAGCAAGGGCTACAATCCCACAACCTCCAGAATGAAAACCACAATCATAGAACGCTAACCAAAGTGATCACATGGATAACAGCTTTGTGTAATTCAATGAGACTATGAGCCATGCCATGCAGGGCCACCCAACATAGGTGGTCATGGTGGAAAGTTCTGACAAAACGACATCCACAGAAGAAGGGAATGGCAAACCACTCCATTATTTTTGCCTCAAAACCCTATGAACAGTATGAAAAGGTAAAAAGATACAGTACTGGAAGATGACACCAACAGGTTGGTAGGTGTTCAATATGCTACTGGGGAAGAGTGGAGAAATAAGTCCAGAAAGAATGAAGAGGATGGGCCAAAGCAGAAATGATGCTCAGGTGTTGATGTGTCTAGTGGTGAAAGTAAAGTCCAAAGAACAATACTGCAAAGGAACCTGGAATGTTAGGTCCATGAATCAAAGTTAACTGGATGTGGTCAAGCAGGAGATGGCAAGAGTGAACATCAACATCTTAGAAATCAATAAACTAAAGTGGACATGAATGGGTGAATTCAATTCATATGATCATCATATCTACTAGTGTGGGCAAGAATCCTTTAAAAGAAATGGAGTAGTCCTTACAGTAAACAAGAGTCCAAAATACTGTAAGTATTTGGGTACAACATCAAAAATTACAGAATGATCTTGGTTCATTTCCAAGGCAAACCATTTGACATTACAGTAATCCAGGTCTGTGCCTCACCACTAATGCTGAAGAAGCTGAAGTCAAACAGTTTTATGAAGACCTTCTAGAACACCAAAAAAAGGTGTCATTTTCATCATAGGAGACTGGAAATTAAAAATAGGAAGTCAGAAGATATCTGGAGTAAGAGGCAAGTTTGGCCTTGGAGTACAAAATGAAGTGGGACAAAGGCTAACAGAGTTTTGCCAAGAGAACACACTGGTCATGGCAAACACTCTCTTCCAACAACACAAGAGATGACTTTACACATGTACATCAAATGGTCAATACCAAAATCAGATTGATCATATTTTTTTCAGCCAAAGATGGAGAAGATCTATACAGTCAATAAAAACAAGATCTGGAGCTGAATCATGAACTCCTTATTGCAAAATTCAATTCTGGTATTGAAGATAGTAAGAAAACCACTAGGCCATTCAGGTATGACCAAAATCAAGTCACTTATGATTATACAGTGGAAGTGACAAATAGATTCAAAGGATTAGATCTGATAGGCAGATACCTGAAGAACAGTAGGCAGAGATTCATAACACTGTACAGAGACCGGAACAAAAACCATCCCAAAGAAAAATAAATGCAAGAGAGCAAAGTGGTTTTCTGAGGAGTCCCTACAAATAGCTGAGAAAAGAGGAGAAAAAAAGACAAAGGAGAAAGGGAAAGTTATACCCAACTGAATACAGAGTTCCAGAGAATAGCAAGGAGAGATAAGAAAGCATTCTTAAGTGAAAAATCCAAAGAAATAGAGTAAAACAACAGATTGGGAAAGACTAGAGATCTCTTCAAAAAAAGTAGAGATATCAAGGGAACATTTCATGCAAAGATAGGCACAATAAAGTACAAAAACCACAAAGTCCAAACAGAAACAGAAGAGATTAAGAAGAAGTGCAAGAATACACAAAAGAGCTATTCAGAAAAGGTCTTAATGACCTGGATAATCATGATGGCCTGTCTCTCACCTAGGGCAGACATGCTGGAGTGTGAAGTCAAGTGGGCCTTGGAAAGCACTACTATGAACAAAGCTAGTGGAGGTGATGGAATTCCAGCTGCCCTATTTCAAAACCTAAAAGATGATGCTGTTAAAGTGCTACACTCAATATGACAGTAAATTTGGAAGACTTAGCAATGGCCACAGGATTGGAAAACGTAATTATCATTCCAATCCCAAAGGAAAACAATGTCAAAGAATGTTCAAACATACAATTGTGTTCATATCACATGCTAGCTAGGTAGTGCTCAGTCCTTCAAGCTACTCCTTTAACAATATGTGAACAGACAACTAACAGATGTATAAGCTGGATTTAGAAGAGGCAGAAGAAACAGAGATCAAACTACCAACACCCACTGGATCATAGAAAAAGCAAGGAAATTCCAGAAAAACATCTACTTCATTGACTATGTTAAAGCCTTTGACTGTGTGGATCATAACATGCTGGGGAAAATTCTTCAACATGGGATTACCAGAACACTTTACCTACCTCCTGAGAAATTTGTATGCAGGTCAAGAAGCAACAGTTAGAACTGGACATGGAACAACAGACTGGTTCAAAATTGGGAAAGAAGTATGTCAAGGCTATATATTGTCATGCTGCTTATTTAACTTATATGTCGAGTACACCATGTGAAATGCTAGGCTAAGTGAATCACAAGCTGGAATCAAGATTGCTGGGAAAAGAATCAACAACCTCAGATATGCAGTTGATACCACTCCAATGGCACAAGTGAAGAGGAACTAAAGAGCCTCTTGATGAGGGTGAAAGAGAAGAGTGAAAAAGCTGACTTAAAATTCAACATCAAAAAACTAAGATCATGGCATCCTGACACATCATTTCATGGCAAATAGGTGGGGGGAAAGTGGAAACAATGATCTATTTTACTTACTTGAATTCCAAAATCATGAAGACAGTGACTGAAGCCATGAAATTTAAAAAGACACTTGCACTTAGAAAGAAAATCTATGACAAACCTAGACAGCATATTAAAAAGCAGATATACCACTTTGCCAACAAAGGTCTGTATAGTCAAAACTATGTTTTTTTCAGTAGTCAACTACGAATGTGATCATTGGAGCATAAAAAAAGCTGAGCGCCCAAGAATTAATGGTTTTGAAATATCATGCTGGAGAAGACTCTCGAGAGTCCCTTGGACAGCAAGGAGATGAAACCAGTCAATCTTCAAGAAAATCAACCCTGAATATTCACTGGAAGAACTGATGCTGAAGCTGAAGCTCCAATACTTTGGCCACCTGATGCAAAGAACCAGCTCATTGGAAAAGACCCTGATGCTGGGAAAGATTGAAGGCAGAAGGTAAAGGGGGTGGCAGAGGATAAGACAGTTGGATGGCATCACTGATTCAATGGACATGAGTTTGAGCAAACCCTGGGACATAGTGAAGGACAGGAAAGCCTATCCTGCCATAGTCCATGGGGTTGCAAAAGAGTCAGACATGACTTAATGACTGAACAACACTAACTACTAAAAGGCAATAACACACAGTTTGAGGAGATTCAGAATTTAAAATATATATGATTAATATGGTAATGGGTCTAATAGATAAAACAGACAGCATGTAGGAACAAATGATCAATGTGAAAAGAGGGATTAAATTTTTTCAGAAGAATAAAAATTGAATGTCTGAAATCAGAAGCTCTGCAAGGATATAAATAATACTTTTTAAAAAAGACTTATTTATTTATTTATTTATTTTTTTCTGCACTTGGTCTTTGTTGCTGCATATGTGCTTTCTCTAGCTGCTGTCTGCTGGGCTACTCTCTAGTTGTGGTACCTGGGCTTCTCATTTTGGTTGCTTCTATTGTTGCAGAGCATGGGCTCTAGGGTGCAAGGACTGCAGTAGTGCAGTAGGTGGGCTAAATAGTTGGAGCTTGTGGGCTCTAGAGCCTTGGCTCTTTAGGTGTAGAGCATGGGTTTAGTTGCTCCAAGGCATGTGAGATCTTCCCAGACCAGCGATCAAACCGGTGTCCTGTTTCTCAACCACTGAAACACCAGGGAATCTCCAGAATAATACCTTTGATGGGCTCATCAGTGAACTCCACAAGACTGAAGAAAGAATAACTGACTTGAAGATATGGCAAAAGAAACTTTTAAAATGAAAGGCAAAGAGAAAAAAAGACTGGAAAAAAAAAAAAGAATAACAAAGAACTATGAGAAACCTAAATAAGGTGTAAAGTGAAAGTGAAATTTGCTCAGTCTTATCCAAATTCTTTGCAACCCACAGTCCATGGACTTATCCAGGCCAGAATACTGGAGTGGGTAGCCTTTTCCTTCTCCAGGGGATCTTCCCAACCCAGCGATCGAACCCAGGTCTCCCGCATTGCAGGTGGATCCTTTACCATCTGGGCCACAAGGGAAGCCCAAGACTACTGGAGTGGGTAGCCTACCCCTTCTCCAGTGGATCTTCCCAACCCAGGAATTGAAACGGGGTCTCCTGCATTGCAGGCGGATTCTTTACCAACTGAACTATCAAGGAAGCCCAGATAAGGTGTAACATACACAAAATGGGAAACTAGACAACAGGAAGGAAAAGAGAAACAGAAAAAAAAAAAAAAAAAAATGGAAGCAGTAAAGATAGAGAACCTTCCCAAACTGATGTCAGACAGTATATGATTCCTGCTCTATAGTATTCTAAAATAGGCACAATTATGGAGACAGTAAAAAAGATTATTAGTTTTCAGGAGTTAGAAGAGAAGGATTTTTAGGACAGTGGGGGAAAACAAATATTTAACTATTTATAGTTCATTTTTAGTAAATATAATTATATATAGTAATGAATCCAACTCTAATTTAATACCATGTGGTTTATCCTATTTGATTTTTATTGCCCTATTTTTCTTTTACCTCCAACACTATTTCTGCTAAAATAATTTTTCATTAAATAGCTTTATATATAGTGTCTAATATGCAGTGCACCTCTGCTTTTTCATAATACTACTTTTGTTTATACCATACATATTTCCTTTTATAAAGAACTACCAATTCTTCCCTCTGAGCCAAATTATGCTTTTCAAATTATTTAATGTACATTTTAAAGTATAGGAAATCCTAAATCATTAAATTTTCAAAGTTTCACAGTAATATTTTGTTATAGATATTACAGACACACACTGAAGGTATGTCACAATGCCTGGATTATGTAATGTTACACATAATATATTTGAGTCTTTTATCTGTAAAGGATGGATTAATAACATTCTGGGACAAGGAAAAGATCCATATAAGATAATTCCATCCAGTTATGCCACTTCATAATGCTGTTCCAGGAAACTTATTCCTTAAAACATTTCTATCTGCTAATTCATCAATATAAAATATAATAATCTCAGGCATATTTAAAGATGATTGTACAGAATAAATGTACATATTCACCAAATGCTTGCACTGTCCTTATAACAACAAAGTGCAGACCAGTGTGTTTAAATCTTTAAATAGTAGCTAACTAAAAGTTTCGTCAGTAGATGATACTTCTACAAGTTATTTTAAAAGTAGTTCATCAGCATTAATACCAGAATGCTTAAATTTTTAAAAGTAGGTTACAGTCCTTTATATCTAAAATGCAATTCCAGTTGTTAATTTGTCTGACAGCTCTGCAGATAGAGTCAAAAGTCTCACAGAGACCTTGGGGCAACTAATTAGTATACAGGAACATACCTGTCTGAGGATGCGGTTACATCTGGATAGGGAGAGAAGAGCAAAATTTACCTTTTTGAAAAAAGAAAAGAAAAATGTCCTTGAGTATCTTAATTATTACTAGCTCAATTTAAAATTATTTTTTCTATGTAAAGAAATCTTAATTATATGTTTTATTGTTTAGTGAAGAACATTTTATAACATGAAGAAATTTTAATGCAAAAATGATTATATTCTAGTTAGTGTCATAGGCTACTGTGAATGAAAATGTTGCATGCCTTGTCAGTAAACAAAAAGGATGTTGCAGCCATCAAGTCACCACAGCCCTCCCCCACTCCCCATGGTGAGCCCTGAGGGAATTCGGGATAGAGACAAAAGAGCTGCCCTCAGCCAAGCCCTCAGACACAGCAGCCACCCCAGACTGTGTACCCAGAGGGAACTCAGAATGAGAAAGGATACTGGCCCTAGATAGTGAAGGTGCACATCAAAGGAATGATGTCAATGAGCCCAGACTTTTGGATCCTCACATACATACAAAAATGCTAAATTCATTAATTTGACAAATCTGGTTTTCTTTAACAGTAATCTTTTGAAGTTTCAACTACCTGGTCTTTGTTGCAAAGGCTCCTATCTATCCTGGCTCCTCCCTTCAAATCTGTCTCTCAGAGCTAACTGGGAGGCTGTGTCCCAGCTTAAGTCCTCAGTTTTATCTGCCAAATGAAACGTAAATCTCAAACTTTAGGCTGCGCACTTTTTTTAACGTGACAAATCATCATTTAAAATTGGATTTAATAAAACTTTTGCAATTGTTACCTTTTCTAAATTTAAGTTAAACTGTTTAAAATCATAAAGTTCACTTTTACACTATATATCTTTTAAAAATATATAAGTACAGTGTATTTCCCAGTGATATTTTTTAATTCATCAGTACTGAAAGCACTTAAGAAACTTGTAGTGAGACTTTAGGCACTAGTGGTAAAGAATCTGCCTGCCAATGCAGGAAACATGAGTTTGATCCCTTGGTTGGGAAAATCCCCTGAAGGAGGAAATAGCAACAACCCACTCTAGTATTCTGGCCTGGAAAATCCCATATACAGAGGAGCCTGGTGGGGTATAGTCCATGGAGTCACAAAAGTCATACACAACTGAGTACCAGCACAACAGAGACTTTATCCTGTCATTTCCTAGAAAATTGCTTATACAACACTGACATTATAAGTGAACTGTAAGTAATAGAAAATATTAATGTATATTATAGTGTTTTGGATTCTATTATATTATCTAAATTACATGAATAGTAGAAAGCTTAAAAATCAGAAAAAAAATGAATATACCATATTACCACTTTTAGGTAGCAGTAATGAAGTTTGAGCAATGTGAAGTGAGGATGTTTTTAATTTATACCCAATAATGTCCAACATCATGTATCAGTGTTTAGTGAGTAGAATATATTTGTGATTCCAGGACATTAAGAATGTCATCAGTTCAAATTGTACCATTGTATTATAAATTACCATGTTATTTTAGTAGTAGCAAGATATCTAGTCATTGCAATCATAAATTAAGTAAAGAACGTATGATTTCATTTATATTTTGCTTGAAAATATTTCCTGTTGACTGAGGAGACACAAGTTTTGTACTATCAACATATTTAATTAATATAAATTACATTTTCTATATTTCTTCTTTCCACTTTAAATATATGTTCCAGGTATATATATATATATATATTTAAAGTGAATCTTGATGTTGTTTTTACACACAGCTGAATAATGATGCCTGGGATCATCTCAGGTGGACTTGGCCTGCAATTGCTTGAAGTGTGTCTTGGGTTTCCAGCCAGAGATTAAGGCCAGGTTGTGGTGGTTAGAGCACTAGATCCTAGCCACTAGACCAGTGGTCAGTGACAAGGGCCCTGGCCCTTCAGCTTTACAGAAGAAAACTTCCATGAACATGGAAAGTAGTGAAGCAAATAAAGTATTTATTAAGAGTACAAAGAGAATCTGCCTGCAATGCAGAACACACAGGAGATGTGGCTTGGATCCCTGGGTGGAAAGATCCCCTGGAGTAGGAATGGCAACCCACTTCAGTATTCCTCCTGGGAAAATTCCATGGACAGAGAAGCCTGGTGGGCCAGAGTCCATAAGGTCACAAAGAGTTGGAAAGGACTGAAGTGACTGAGCATGCACCTGTGGATAGAAACACAGGCAGATTCAGAGTAGCTGAGTCTCTCCCTCATGGCAATTTGAATTACTTTTATGGGGTGCGTCTTCTGTGTTTCCTTAAGCCAATCATTTGCCTGGTTCATGGTCCGTGTTTGATATACCTCAGGATCCTCCCATGTGTGCAAACACCTCTCTTAGACAAGATGGATTTTACTGAAGAGGTCTGTGGATAGCCTGGCATTAGTTAGCATCGCTGCCCTTTGATCTCCAAGTTTTTCTGTGTATATGTGCTTAGAGCGGTCTCATGACTTTGAGAGAAAGAAATATATGGTTTGGCCAGGGCCCAGCCTCCTTCCTCAATTGTCCCGCTAGTCTCCTATTGAAGTTTTGGTCCATAGGAAATGAATCTCCAATCATATTACCCCGCGGGTTGGGTGGGGCATCTACCTCCTGCCTCAGGGAGACTAATGCCAATTAGGATATTTCTCAGAACATCAAAATGTTCGGGAGACCCTTCATATGTGATGATCCTCTACATCATCATCCTGTCCTACAGAAAAAGGACTTTCCAAAATGGTTTCCATTTTCAGTTCTACCATAATGAAGATTTACCTCTGCCTTTCCAGTGTTTGGTGCTATAAAGGTATTTCAGCCTTAGCCATCCACTGCAGAGTAGTCTGGAGGGATTTTATCAGCTGGGCCAGGAAACAGAATTGCCAAGGAACATACATAGTGTTCTGAGTTTACCTAGAAATATTGCAAATTAAGTTTATCTCCTTAGTCCAACTCCCATTTTTAGATGTACCATAAATGAATATATTTACTTGACAAAGGATGGGAATTAATGCCTTTAAATACATGAAAGCAGTATACAAATGATGTAAAGCCTTTGAGTATACATAATCTTATCTGTTCACATAGATTATGTGACAAATATTGTGATGTGCTCTGAATATAAAGACTGATTTCACAAGGTGACTGTCAGAGTGCCTGAACCAAAACATCAAGGTCATTTGCAATTTGTAGTATCAAGTACATATTGATTGCGAAGAGAAAAATCCAGATTATATGTATATTTCTCTACTTTCTTTAATTTTCAGGGAGTTACACTTTTGGAGAAAAATAATTTCTCCTTTTTGAGTGTTTGTAAGTTTTTGTTTGTGTGCTCAGATGCATAGACTTCCAGGGGATCTTCTCAACTCAGGGATGGAACCCGTGTCTCTTGTATTTCCTGTATTGGCAAGAGGATTCTTTACCACTGCACCACTGGCAAGCCCAGGTTTTTGTTTGGTTCCTAGTAACTAATGTTTGTGAAAGTTAAAATCCTAAAAAGATGGAAGTTTTTTGTACATTCTAAGGTGGCTCAGTGGTATGGAATCCATCTGCCAGTGCAAGAAGACATAGATTTGAGTTAAGTTCCTGGGTCAGGAAGATCTCCTGGAGGAGGGTATGGCAACCCACTCCAATATCTTGCCTGGAAAAACTCATGGACAGAGACACCTGGCAGGCCACAGTCCATAGGGTTACAAAGAGATGGAAACATTGAGCAATTGAGCATGCATGCTACAAGGTCAAAAACCGTATATTGTTTTTGGATATTAGAGGTATTTATAGAGTTTGATTGAATAGAGTTCAAATGATTTCTAGATCAAACAATATTGAAAATTATCTTTGGAAATTAAAATCTTTTAAAATTAAAACTATCTTTTTAGAAAATATAATAACATTATATATATATATATATAGTTTGAACAGCTTTAAAATAAAAGATAATTTTTATACATGTATATGTTCATATTATATATGTAAAGTCTTCATTAAAAAAGCAGTCAGGTTTGTAAAGGGTCTGTTTCATGACAAAGCAGTCATTCAGGTAGATTTTTAGTATGTGTAGTGTTATTTTGAAGTAAGACCAGAGAGAACTTAGAAATATGTTGAAATAATTTTATTGTTGATATACTGGACTTGAAATTTTCATGACTAGAGGATAATTTCCAGAACTAATTGAATATGTCTTGACAAAAGGAAAAGCTTTCTAAAGCAGGTTCACAAAGAAGTATTTTGTCAAAATCAGTGAATTATGAATGCCAGCAGAACCAATAAAAAGGAAATTGATTCTACATGTAAAAAATTCCCCTAAATCCATGCCTAAAGTATAACTGAAAGGATCAATATTTTTTGTATTATTCCTAATCCAAATACACATGCCTTTAAATCACTATAGCTATAGTACAGCATTCTGATTGGGTACCATAAATTCATTAAAAAAAAATTAGCCAGTGAAAATTGAGTTGCTTTTATAGGAGTTGAAAGGAATAAGCTACAAACTATGTTATCCAATTAGTTTTGTATTTCCATTGAAGTAAATCTTGCTATCCATTCCCAGTATAGCAGATAATTTCAAGTTTGTGTTAAATATGTAGCAGCTGGAGGTTGCCAAATGAATGTGTTGAATGAGTGTATTTTAGTGAAGTGTGTACTATCTTTTTTGACATGCATGTAATGATAACACATTTTCTGGCAGCTGGATTCCCTAGGGCAAAATGAAGCTGTAATAGAAGATAAAACAGCCAGCTTGCTTATGTAATGATCATAAAATAGTACATATATATTTCAAGAAAAAACATCTCAATTGGATGACTGACTTTAGCTGAGGTCATGTTTTACAATGCATATTAGTCAAACATTTTTCAATATCTTGAGTAGAATTGTAAACAGTATGATAATTGAAATTAACTAACTTAAGCTTATAAACAAAAATCCCAAATTTTACTTAACAGTCATCAAACTGTCTTAGCAAAGCATTTTTTAAATGAAAAGAAAGAATGATTTAATTTTTCCAACCACAATATGACAAAGTCATATGTGCTTGGTGATTTTTATTATTTTATATATAATCTGATATTTAATACATGAAAAAATATCCTGTGAAACACTGGTTAGAAATGATGACTTCCCCACCCCCCAACAAAAAAGTCTATAGTCAGCCACCAATTTTGAATAGTGATTTTATAAGAACTATATTATTTATCAAATCTACATTATAAATATATTTGCACCTGCCATCTTGTTTCCATTCTTATACAACATGATTCATTTTAATTCACCATCATTGTAATGTGGACTTCAGTTATTTGAGTATGTTTAATTATATCATAGAAGAAACTAAAAGAGTCTTTCAGATAGATGAAATTCATAAGATGTGCTGATATATACAATGACTATTCCATCAGATTTCAAATATAAATAGAACCTACGAAATGTGTTAAGTATGGATGCAACCTGTCAGGCATTATAGAAATAGGTATTAATAAAATGACAAAAGATTCAGAAAGAATATCCCTAAATCTAAGAGGATTGATAATAATAAACAGGAAGCTTAACATTTGTATAGCTGCTGCTGCTAAGACTCTTCAGTCGTGCCCACCAGGCTCTGCCGTCCCTGGGATGGGTTGCCATTTTCTTCTCCAAAGCAGGAAAGTGAAAAGTGAAAGTGAAGTCGCTCGGTTGTGTCCAACTCTTAGCGACCCCATGCACTGCAGCCTACCAGGCTCCTCTGTCCATGGGATTTTCCAGGCAAGAGTACTGGAGTGGGTTGCCATTGCCTTCTCCGACATTTGTATAGGTTGTGACATAAAATGAGAAAAAGAGAAAGACTAAGAAAAGCAGAAGCACGTAAAATTCCTAGGGCAATTTTAGCTTTCAGGTATATAATGTAGTAGTGGTTAATAACAAGTAACAAAAAGAGGGTGGTATTTCAAGAGATGATAACTTGAGTTGTTTTAAGTCTCTCTGGTGCAGATTTAGTTATTTATCTTACATATTTATTTATTTACAAAGTACATCTCACTATATAGGTTCCACACATAATGGCATATTGTACACAGTATTTTTTGCTTTTTGAATATACTTTATATTTGTGACTATACTAATCTTCCATTCCTAATATTGATAGTTTTGTCATTTCTGTAGTTTGCATTGCTCAGTCTTATCAGAAGTATTTTTTCCCCTCACTACGTTGTATGCCTGAAGCAAATATACTGTTGAAAAACACCTATATTTCAATTCAAAAGAAAAGAATAAAAGTATTTTAAAAGAATTACTTCTTAGAGTTTAAAATTTACTTTGCTCGTACTGATTTTTACTTAATTGCTTCTTATATATATAGTATCTGCTTTCTAAAGAACTAATATTAGTTACTGTGTTTCAATTTCAATAGTTCAATGACATTTAAATTTACTTTCTATTTAATAATAATAATTTATGACAAACACTTTCCTCTGAGCACTGCTTTGTGAACATTTTGTTTGCCTTTTTGGATCTATAGCTCTTGACTGAGGCAAGAGTTATTTAAGGTAATGCTTGTACAGTTGTATTATTTTCAGTTCAGTTCAGTTCAGTCGCTCAGTCGTGTCCGACTCTTTGCGACCCCATGAATCGCAGCAAGCCTGGCCTCCCTGTCCATCACCAACTCCTGGAGTTCACTCAGACTCACGTCCATCGAGTCAGTGATGCCATCCAGCCATCTCATCCTCTGTCGTCCCCTTCTCCTCCTACCCACAATCCCTCCAAGCATCAGAGTCTTTTCCAATGAGTCAACTCTTCTCATGAGGTGGCCAAAGTACTGGAGCTTCAGCTTTAGCATCATTCCTTCCAAAGAAATCCCAGGGCTGATCTCCTTCAGAATGGACTGGTTGGATCTCCTTGCAGTCCAAGGGACTCTCAAGAGTCTTCTTCAACACCACAGTTCAAAAGCATCAATTCTTCAGTGCTCAGCTTTCTTCACAGTCCAACTCTCACATCCATACATGACCACTGGAAAAACCATAGCCTTGACTAGACGGACCTTAGTCAGCAAAGTAATGTCTCTGCTTTTCAATATGCTATCTAGGTTGGTCATAACTTTTCTTCCAAGGAGTAAGTGTCTTTTAATTTCATGGCTGCAGTCACCATCTGCAGTGATTTTGGAGCCCCCCAAAATAAAGTCTAACACTGTTTCCACTGTTTCCCCATCTATTTCCCATGAAGTGATGGGACCAGATGCCATGATCTTCATTTTCTGAATGTTGAACTTTAAGCCCACTTTTTCACTCTCCACTTTCACTTTCATCAAGAGGATTATTGGTTCCTCTTCACTTTCTGCCATAAGGTTGGTTTCGTCTGCATATCTGCGGTTATTGAGATTTCTCCTAGCAATCTTGATTCCAGCTTGTGTTTCTTCCAGCCCAGCATTTCTCATGATGTACTCTGCATAGAAGTTACATAAGCAGAGTGACAGTATACAGCCTTAATGTACTCCTTTTCCTATTTGGAACCAGTCTGTTGTTCCATGTCCAGTTCTAACTCTTGCCTCCTGACCTGCACATAGGTTTCTCAAGAGGCAGGTCAGGTGGTATGGTATTCCCATCTCTTCAAGAATTTACCACAGTTTATTGTGATCCACACAGTCAAAGGGAAATCCTTTTGATTTTTTTTATTAGTTAATAGTATGGCATTGTAATTAGATAATGCAATATTTCTACCTGTTGAGTCAAATACAAAACTACTTTAAAATGCCAACCTCCCTACACATATACATTTTATATAGTTAATGTATAAATATGTAATTTTCCATAATATACATGAAATCAATGCTTTAAAGTATGTTCTTCAAACTTATCATGTTCTGTGTTTTTAAAATGATCTAGGAAAGATTTAATCTTTTGATTCCCTGGTGGCTCAGATGGTAAAGCATCTGCCTGCAATACAGGATACCCGGCTTTGATCACTGGGTTGGAAAGATCCCCTGGAGAAGGAAATGGAAACCCACTCCATTACTCTTGCCTAGAAAATTCCATGGATGGAGGAGTCTGGTGAGCTACAGTCCATGGGGTCACAAAGAGTTGGACACGACTGAGCAACTTCACTTTATTTACTTTATTCAATAAATTTATATTTTTTGAATATATTTTGATCTATCTGTTCAAATTTATAAAAGCTTAGAATTCATATATTCATTGTAAATTTTGCCCTTCAGTATAGCTCTCATAATTCCTTTTAAATTTTCTTCTTTGAATTATCTTTTTGTTCACATTAATACTGAAATTACTACTTTATTGATTTTTTCCATAAATAAAAATAAAGCAAGTACACTATGTATTTGGATTTTATAGTCTCACCATACAAATTTTTGTCAGTTTTTGGTGGTTTATTATTTTATCTTATCATTAACTATTATGATTGATCTTAGTTCTCTGTGTTGGTTCTAACTTAGTGTTATATGATTCAGCATATCAAATTACATACAAATTGGTCACAGTGTGATTTACCACAACTGTAATATGCACTTATGTTGTATGTATCATCTTCTGATTTTACTGTTATTTTAAAGAACTTAGCTAAAGTATTTTGGGCTTTCCCAGTGGTTCACTGGTAAAGATTCTGCCTGCAATGCATGAGACTCGAGTTCAATCCCTGGGTAGGAAAGATCCCCTGGAGGAGGGCATGGTAACCCACTCCAGTGTTCTTGCCGGGAAAATCTCATGGACAGAGGAGCCTGGTGGGCTACTGTCCATAGGGTGACAAAGAGTTGGATGTGACTGAGCACAAAGTATTATTTATGAATTAAAAGAATCAACAAAATTTATATTTTTGAGTTGACTATGCTAATTATATTTTTAAAGTTATGCTTTCAACATCCATGAAATAATACATTATATATAATGTAGAAAGGGTGTCCAGTTTTACATTGCTACCTGTTATGATTTCTGATGGACATATTTGAATATTTAGATCTTCAATATCAATTTATCTTTCATAGGTTATTTCTTTCCCTTTCCTAGTTGGTTTGTGTATTGGTTTTAATTTTAGTTAGGTAGCAGTTTTCTCTCTTTTTAGTCACGTTCATGCGGTTTTGAGTTACTATAATAGTGTGTTTTCCCTGGTGGCTCAGCTGGTAAAGATAAAAAATCCACCTGCCATGCAAGGGTCTTGTGTTCAATCCTTGGGTCAGCAAGATCCCCTGGAGAAGGAAAGGGCAACCCACTCTAGTAATCTTACCTGGGAAATCCCACGTACAAAGTCTGGTGCGCTACAGTCTATGGGGGTGGCAAGAGTCAGACACGATTTAGCAAACTAAAACATCACAATCACTTTGAAAATAATGGAATAAAACCAGTAATGTTTTGTGAACATATTTGGGCAATACAGAAAACTATTTCAATAAATGATAATAGAACAGCAGTTATACATAAAGGTAGGGCTTCCCTGGTGGCTCAGAGGTTAAAGCGTCTGCCTGCATGTGGGAGACCTGGGTTCGATCCGCGGGTCAGGAAGATCCCCTGGAGAAGGAAATGGCAACCCACTCCAGTATTCTTGCCTGGATCCCATGGGCAGAGGAGCCGGGTGGGCTACAGTCCACCGGGTCGCAAAGAGTCGGATACGACTGAGCGACTTCACTTTCTATACATAAAGGTATAAATATATATATATATATATACATTTTTTTTTGTCCTCAGTGAGTATTTAACTTTAAGAGAAATCAATAATATGTTGCCTAATTCATGCCGGTAATCCTGGTGTTCTGTCTGCAGTAATGCAATCAAAAAGAAGTATGAGGATCATTTTCAAATTGTAAAGGTAGTCAAAATTGATCAGACTTTTAAACTTGATCTTAATATACTGACTATTTAAATCATTGGCTTAGATTTAGCATGCTAATAGCATATTAGATACTGTAACCTTTTGCTGTTGTTAACATGAAACACTGCAAAGCTGTGATACAAAAATTATTTTGACAGACTAGAATAATAGATCACATTGACAAGTGACATTTAATAACTACAAATGAAAACCACGAAATTAATTTCAAAGTATCATATGGCCAAAGAAGCAGATTGTATCAAAAATTCTTAGGGATTTTAGTTGACACAAATCTCAAATGACTTAATATTTTGATGCAAGCATCAAATAGCTCATGTGTTCCTAGTCTAAATTATTAGAAGCACAGTGGTAAGCATAAAATACATAATACATAAAATATAGTTTATTCTTCTTAGAAAACATTGCATAATTATTTTGTTGTATTCTATTATTAACACTGGTAACACAAGACATATTGTGGAGTAATTGGATTTAATGTAAGGGATTTTAAAAATTCCAGGAAACCAGTGACTAAGGGAACAGGATTAGCCTCCTCTGGGGGAAAAAAAAAAAAATCAAACAAACCAGTAAATCCATATATTCAAAGAGAACCACAAACATTGGCACAATGCCCATAGCTTGATGAAACTGCAGAGAGTCCAAAGTTCTAGAGAAAAATCAGCTATCAAGTGGAGTGAATAGACTGAATGAAGAAAAATTTGGAGAAAACGAGTGATTAAAATAACTTTCAATGGATCATAGTAAAGGAAAAAGTTTTCTAGGCAGATACTATCCTGCTTCAGATTAATAAATAGTATCAATTCTTCTTGCATTATCCACTTGACTTTTCTTCATCCATTTTCACAATGTCTACAACACTTTAGCTCTCAATTATAGACCTTAGATATTAACAGTTTCTCTCTTTGTGCTGCTTTCTTCTGTTTATTTAATATCTCATCACCAATGGAGTGAGGTCTGAATTATTAATAATGATGTAATAAGATACAGTATTCAATATAAAAATGAAATTATATAAGTCCTAGAGGGAGAAGGCGATGGCACCCCACTCCAGTACTCTTGCCTGGAGAATCCCATGGACAGAGGAGCCTGGTAGGCTGCGGTCCATGGGGTTGCAAAGAGTCGGACACGACTGAGCAACTTCCCTTTCACTTTCATGCATTGGAGAAGGAAATGGCAACCCACTCCGGTGTTCTTGCCTGGAGAATCCCAGGGACGGGGGAGCCTGGTGGGCTGCCGTCTGTGGGGTCACACAGAGTTGGATACGACTGATGTGACTTAGCAGTAGCAGCAGCAGTAGAGGGAAACAAACAAGCAAATTTTTCTTTAAGTTTTATGTATGAAGATTCTTTAAAACTAAAGTCAGTGGGAAAAAATAAAAATTATAAATTTGACTACATAACTTTTAAAAGTAATAAATATTAAATAATAACTGGCAAGAACATGTTTTCAACCTATGTCAACATAGGGGCTTCCCTGATAGCTCAGTTGTTAAAGAATCCACCTGCAATACAGGAGACCCCAATTTGATTCCTGGGTTGGGAAGATCTGTTGGAGAAGGGATAGGCTACCCACTCCAGTTTTCATGGACATCCCTTATGGCTCAGCTGGTAAAGAATCCACCTGCAATGCAAGAGACCTGGGTTTGATCCCTGGATTGGGAATATCCCCTGGAGAAGGAAAAAGCTACCCACTCCAGTATTCTGGCCTGGAAAATTCCATGGACTCTGTAGTCCATGGGGTCACAAAGAGTCAGACATGAGTGATTTTCACTTTCACTTTTCTTCTAATCAGTTCAGTTCAGTTCAGTCACTCAGTTATGTCTGAGTCTTTGCAACTCCATGGACTGCAGCAACCCAGGCTTCTCTGTCCACCGCCAACTCCCAGAGTTTTCTCACACTCATGTCCATTGAGTCAGTGATACCATCCAACCATCTCATCCTCTCATCTCCTTCTCCTTCTGCCTTCAGTCTTTCCCAGCAAAAGGGTCTTTTCCAGTGAGTCAGTTCTCCGCATCAGGTGGCCAAAGTATTGGATTTACAGCTTCAGTCCTTCCAATGAATATTCAGGACTGATATCCTTTAGGATGGCCTCATTGGATCTCTGTAAATCCATAAAAATAAATGCTATTCTATAGACATTACTTTGAAAATATTTTGTGGCTTTTCATTAGATCATAATTTTTTTTTTAATTGGAGGAAAATTGCTTTACAAGGTTGTGTTGTTTTCTGCCATACAACAGTGTGAACCAGCTGTAAGTATACATATGCTCCCTCCCTCCTGAATCTCCCTTCCACCCCTCTCACCCCATCCCACACCCCTAGGTTGTTACAGAGTATTGGGTTAAGCAGAGCAACTTCCTCAAGAGCTATCTAACTTACATATGGAAATAGATATTTTTCAGTGCTACTCTCTCAATTCACCCCCACCCTCTCTTCCCACTGTGTCCACAAGTCTGTTTTCTGTGTCTGTTTCTCTATTTCTGCCCTGCAGATAGACTCATTAGTTTTATTTTTCTAGATTCCAAATATATGTGTGCATGTTATTATACAACTTTTTTCTCTTTGTGACTTACTTCACTCTGTATAACAGGCTCTAGGCTCATCTACCTCAGTAGAACTGACACCAATTCATTCCTTTTTATGGCTGAGTAATATGCCATTATATAAATGTACCACCCTTCTTTATCCATTCGTCAATGGACATCTAGGTTGCTTCTATGTCCTAACTATACATGATGCCACGATCATGTAAATAGTATGCCATGACATGCTGCAATATGTCAGCAATTTTGGAAAACTAAGCAGTGGCCGTAGGACTGGAAAAGTTCAGTTTTCATTCCAATCATAAAGAAAGGCAATGCCAAAGAATGCTCAAACTACCACACAATTACACTCATCTCACAGGCTAGTAAAGTAATGCTAAAACTTTTCCAAGCCAGGCTTCAGCAATATGTGAACTGTTAATTTCCAGATGTTCAAGCTGGTTTTAGAAAAGGCAGAGGAACCAGAGATCAAATTGCCAACATCCACTGGATCATCAAAAAAGCATAGAGAGTTCCAGAAAAACATCTATTTCTGTTTTATTGACATGCCAAAGCCTTTGACTGTGTGGATCACAATGAACTCTGGAAAATTCTGAAGGAGACAGGAATACCAGATCACCTGATCTGCCTCTTGAGAAACCTATATGCAGGTCAGGAAGCAACAGTTAGAACTGGACATGAAACAACACACTGGTTCCAAATAGGAAAAGGAGTACAACAAGGTTGTATATTGTCACCCTGCTTATTTAACTTCTATGCAGAGTACATCATGAGAAATGCTGGACTGGAGGAAGCACAGGCTGTAGTCAAGATTGACGGGGGAAATATCATTAACCTCAGATATGCAGATGACACCATCCTAATGACAGAAAGTGAAGAAGAACTAAAGACTCTCTTGATGAAAATGAAAGAGGAGAGTGAAAAAGTTGGCTTAAAGCTCAACATTCAGAAAACGAAGATCATTGCATCTGGTCCCATCACTTCATGGCAAATAGATGGGGAAACAGTGGAAACAGTGGCTGACTTTATTTTTTTGTGCTCCAAAATCACTGCAGATGGTGATTACAGCCATGAAATTAAAAGATACTTTCTCCTTGGAAGGAAAGTTATGACCAGCCTAGATACCATGTTAAAAATAGAGACATTACGTTGTCAACAAAGGTGCATCTAGTCAAGGCTATGGTTTTTCCAGTGGTCATATATGGATGTGAAAGTTGGACTATAAGGAAAGCTGAGCACCGAAGAATTGATGCTTTTGAAATGTCGTGATGGAGAAGGCTCTTGAGAGTCCCTTGGACTGCAAGGAGATCCAACCAGTCCATCCTAAAGGAGATCGGTCCTGGGTGTTCATTGGAAGGACTGATGTTGAAGCTGAAACTCCAGTACTTTGGAGGGTACTTTGGCCACCTCATGTGAAGAGTTGACTCATTTAAAAAGACCCTGATGCTGGGAAAGATTGAGGAAAGGAGGAGAAGGGGATGACAGAGGATGAGATGGTTTGATGGCATCACCGACTCAATGGACATGGATTCGGGTAGACTCTGGCAATTGGTGATGGACAGGAAGGCCTGGTGTGCTGTGGTTCATGGGGTCACAAAGAGTTGGACATGACTGATTGACTGAATGAACTGAACTGATTCTTGCCTGGAGAATCCCAAGCACAGAGAAGCCTGGTCAGCTAGTCCATAGAGTCACACAGAGTTGGACATGGCTGAAGTGACTTAGCACTCACACATGCAGGGTATATGCCCATTAGTGGAATTGCTGGGTCATATGCAATGGAGACCCACTCCAGTACTCTTGCCTGGAAAATCCCATGGGTGGAGGAGCCTGACAGGCTGCAGTCCATGGGGTAACTAAGAGTCGGACACTACTGAGGGGTTTCACTTTCACTCTTCACTTCATGCATTGAAGAAGGACATGGCAACCCACTCCAGTGTTCTTGCCTGGAGAATCCCAGGGACCAAGGAGCCGGGTGGCCTGCCGTCTATGGGGTCACACAGAGTCGGACACGACTGAAGCAACTTAGGAGCAGTAGCAGCATGCCGGGGTCCAGCCCCGGTGGATCCATGGTGATTCGAAGGTGGAGGGACGGTGTTGGCGTCTTTGGAAAAATACATATTTAATTACAGACAGAGAGAGATTAGAAATGGATAGTGTAGTAGGAGATAGTGTAGTGGAGAAAAGGAGGCTGAATCTAGATGGGAATTCAGCCAGAGAAACGGGAGCAAGAAAGAAGAGACTTTGTTACACATAGGGATGAATACAGAGTCACGCAGGGGTCAGCAGTCCTGACCTTTATCAAAATCAGGTGCTTCACATAAATGTATGAAAAAAAAGGTCTTAGGGATATTACATCATCTTCTGGCTATGAGGGAGACCTGCTGACATTTTATGATCCTTTCTTTCTGATAACCAAAAAACTTATTTCTTCCAAGGGTGTTTTTTCTTAAACCAGGCACCACCCTCCAAATAAAGTTACATTCCTATAGGGTGAGGGTGTAGTGAGTTACAATCAAGAAAGGAATTTATTTAACCCAAGGTTAATGTGATTAATCTTAAAGGTTAATACTTATTTCTCCTATATGCTTAAAGGTTAATACTTATTTCTCCTATGTGTTATAGTCATTATAAGGACAGGGAACATGGAGATTTAGCAGCAAACATCAGCCCAACAAATAAAAATCCTTTCACCAATGCTCCCCTTAAGATCTATTTAGTCTTAAGATAGTGATAAAGTTACATTTTTACATAGCAAGGACACAGTGATTTATAACAAAGTACAGTGATCTATTACAAAAGAGAAAATCCATTAACTCAAAAAGTCTAGTATTGCTAACCCTAAAACTACTGTATTTCCTTTTCTATATTCCAAATACATTGATTAATATATTCCCAGGTGCCTAAGGATATGGAGGCCTGGCGGCAATCATTGACTCAACAAGAAGAAAAAGCCCTATGCTAATTAAGACTCTCAAAATACTCCAAAACTCTCTGTGTTGTTTATAGTTGAGAGGTAGTAAACAGTCATGTGCGTAGTGGCAGGAGTATGGATAATCCCGTCACACAAGCTAGTCTGTCAGCAGAGAGGTTTGATCTAAGACATCCTTGTCCCACCCAGAGCAGGGAATTAGCAGCAATTATTGACACAACAAATGAAAAACCCTTCACCAATATAATTCCTAACCAACCCACTATACTAATAATTTCTAACTCCCCAAAAGAATTTGCCTTTAGTAAGTCTAAAACATCTCGTGCTTCTCAGGTTGGGAGGCTGTAAACAATCACATGTGGCCTGACGAACCTATACAGGTGGGCTAGATAACCTTCAGAGGAGTCCGTAAGCTGAAACACTCTTGTCACGCCCAGGAATTTTTATTGCCTTGGAGCTGCATGTTTACTCCTTCTCTGAGAGAAACGGTTATGGGGGAGAGCCCCCCGTAAAGTCAGAGGTGTAGGTGAGAGCATAAAACAGACTTTGGTTTTGGGGTTAGATGCTCGGGAACAGGGGGTTTCCTGAGGCTTGATCACGCCTTTGCGTATGCCAAGCCTCCTTCCTCATGACCTTTGCCATGGGCGGAGTTCCTCACGCTGGCCCCCGGCAGCAGCATGGTAGTTTTATTCCTAGTTTTTAAAGAAATCCTCATATTGTATTCCATAGTGGTTGTATCAATTAACATTTCCAGTAACTGTGTTAAACTGTTCCCTTTTCTCCACATCATCTCCAGTATTTATTGTTTGTAGATTTTTTGATGGCCATTCTGACTGGTGCGAGGTGATGCCTCACTGTAGTTTTGATAAGTATTTCTGTAATAATGAGTGATGTTGAACATTTGTTCATGTTTGTTGGCCATCAAAATCACTTCTTTATGTTTCAAATTGTATATAAAGATAGTATCTACTTCATATTTGCTATGAAAGTGTGAGAATGTTAGTTGCTTAGTCATGTCCAACTCGTTGCATCCCCACAGACTGGAGTCCAGCAGGCTTCTCTGTCCATGGAATTCTCCAGGCAAGAATATTGGAGTGGTTGCCATATCCTTCTCCAGGGGATCTTCCTAACCCAGGGATTGAACCCAGGTCTCCTGCATTGCAGGCAGATTCTGTACCATTTGAGCTACCTCTCTAGTGAGTATATTCTCATTATACCTTATTTTTTATTATAATGGTATATATAGAGGAAAATCCCTTTTGCCTTGCAATAACTAGAAATGTAAATTTCTGCAATGTAACAGACTTATCATAAAGTAGTTCATCAAATGTATGTCATTGTTAAGTGATTCTATGTGATAAAAATATAGCTAAATATTAAAGAAATGGGGGAATATATAACATGAAAATAAACTATAATTGTCAATATGAAAATGAGTTAAAATAATATTTATTACTTAATTTAAAAATCTTCTCATACATCCATAAATCTACCTCTCTTTCACTCTGTTGTTCAATGGCTAAGTTATGTCTGACTTTGTAACCCCATGGGCTGTCTGTCTTTATATATAAAGCTGTATAAACAAGAGTTCATACTGACATCTCTAATATATTTGATAAATATTTATACACAATATATTTACTTATTTACTAAACCCTAGAATAGACATAAAATAATTTCAATTCTTAAATCAAGTTCTGAGTAACAAATGTACTAACAGAAGTACAATACTTGCATACTGTTCTTTTTGGCTTCAGCTTCACATAGATGCTCAGAATGTTCTTTTCCATACTTATCTAAGTTTGTCCCTTCTTTCTGTTTATATGTGTAATGGTTATGTTATTTACTTATAATTGAATGATTTGTTTACCTCTATTTGAGTTCAATTTTGAGCTTTCTTTCCCTCTTTGATTTTTTTTTCAGTATGTAAAACATGAATATGGTTCTAAAAGATCTGTATGCATATATATATATTCAGAAAACCATTATCTTCATTTATTTTCTATTATTTTATTATCAAGTCATAATTCACATGCTATAAAATTCATTCATTTAAAAGTGTACAAATCAGTGGTTTTGAGTATATCCACCTTAGTTCATTTTCTCATTCATTCTATCATGTCTCCTATCCATATCAAATATTAAAAAATGTAATATATTATTTAATTTAATTCTATTGAGTATTACACTTTACGTCAACTACTTATTTTTATATATATAAATTTCATTTATAGATGAGAATCCTGAAATTAGGAGAGACTATGTAACTTTTACAATATCTTAACACTGTGTTTATAAGTTGAATTTAGAACCCAGGTCCTCTGAGGCCAGGATCCATGTATTTAATACCTCCCAAACTCCTCCTGTATTCCTATAATCCTGGTTCAGATTTCACAATACAACACCTGGAATTTAGTAAATGCATCCAAATGGTGTCCTTGTTTCTGTCCTTCCCTCCCTTTAATGTGATATTTCCAATGCAACCACAACGATCTACTGAAAGACTGTCAGATCTTGTCTCTTCACTGCTTGAATCCATGCAAACTTTCCCATTTCAAAGAGAGTGAAAGCCAAAGTACTTAACTGGTCTAATATTTCAATATGATTTTCCCACTCACACTTCTATGGTTTCATCTTCTAATACTCTATCATTGATGCATCAGCTGCACCAGAAGTATTCCTAAACATCAGTTTCTCCTTTTTAAAGCTATTGATATTATTATTATTACTTATTTTTAATGCTGATATCCTCATGAGTTGTCCACTCTTCTTACATGTATTAACTTATCGGGGAATCATTTTCAGACAAGAGTCCACTTTTGCCCTGTCCCAGCATTTTTTTTTCACCTCTCTTGTTTATTTTTCTCGGTGGCACTTATTACTGACATAAATTAAAAACCTATCTTCATTCTTCTGCCTCCACAATTAGAGTGTGGCCAGGGAATATGAGGGTTCTGTTCCTAACACTATCCCCAGTACCGCTGACATATACTCTTCCAACAAAGCAAAGATTAGGCTTTCACAGACCAAAGACAATGGTGTACTATGAAGTGTGGGGTAGATTTGGTTTAATTGTCTACTTCAAAAATATCAAAAGAAAAGAAACAAAATAGAGTATAATAACATCTGGTATTGAACTGATTCTAATTATACTAATGACTTTGATATTGCCATTTTCTACCATACTGAAAAATAAACAATATCTTATTTGCATGTGAGTGTATCTAGGTATGTTAAATCACTCAGTTGTGTCTGACACTTGTAATCCCAAGGACTGTAGCCCTCCAGACTCCTCTGTCCATGGAATTCTCCAGGCCAGAATACTGGAGGGGGTTGCTGTTTCCTTCTCCAGGGGATCTTCCCAACCCAGAGATCAAACCTGTGTCTCCTGCATTGCAGGCACTTTCTAAGCAACTGAGCCACCAGGGAAGCCCATATCTAGGCATAAATTAATACAAATAAGAAGGTAAGTGAAAAATAACTCATGTAAATTATTGTGAACAATTAATTGTTTAAGATTTTATTGTAAAGAATTTTAGAACCCTACGAACTTTGATAAAATTTGCTTATTGAAGAAAAAAATACAAGAAGTTAATGGAGCATTCTGTTGCTGGGCATATAGTTCTGAATAACAGACATTCATTGCATGAAGAGCTTTAGCTAAACGTGAATTAACGAGGATATTTTGGAAAACAGAAACTGCTAAATATTCAAGTTATTTGTTCACTTCTAGCTGAAAGGTAAAGTTGAAAGAAATGATGTTTAATAGACTCTGACAAGTATTTAGAATAAAAGCGTGTCATGAATTATATTACAACTGTGGAAGTGCATGGAAGTGCTTATCACTGATGAACTAAAGATAAAATTATCTTCATTCCTTTTGATTGATAAAAGGAATATTAAGCATATTTCATTAAAAATGTACCTTGATTCTTTGCTTTAAAACATCTCATATGTGGAAATTTGACCTTTGCTAATGCATAGTGACAGAGCTAAGCTTGATATATTCCTCTACTTTGTTTTTTTAATTTAGACTTCCACAGTGGAGCATTTCAAATAACTGAAATAAAAAAAGTCAAGTATGTTGATGAATACCTGTGTTTCGTTGTCTGCCTTAGTGTAATTTGTCTATTTGTGTTTGGTTAACACAATAGACTTTCAGATCAAAAAGAGACAGAGGGATAGTAAAGCAGGGGATTGGCAGATTAAAAGTAAGGGAAAACAATCATAATTTTGTAGCATTTTTAATTCTTTTCCATCATAATTTGTGATGCCTGATATAAAACATTTTAAAATGTCATATAAAAAAATGAAAGATTTTTATCATTAAAAACGTTTGAAAAACAGTTTTTACTCTAAGAAGGAGGTGGAAACCCTAAGGCATGATGTGAGATTGCATACTATTTGGAAATGCTCAATTTTGATAGAAACAACATAAAAAATGACAAGATTAATAAGAAAAATTAAACAGAGATAATAAGTAATCTCTTTACCCACAATATATAGATGCACTTATAGGATGCTTTATTTTGTCTATTTTCTTTTTATATTTTTACTTTTAGGATTTTATTGTATCTCTGAGAAATTAGTGGTAAAACACATGGTTTAAAAAACAATATGTGACTGCACTTGAATTCACATAAAATAGCCTTTTACAGCCATAATAAAATTTAATCTTTTTACACAAATTAACAAAATGTTTCAAAACAAAATCAAAGGTTGAGTTTACCTTTGAAAGTAGAACAATGAAAATTTTTTTTTCAAAATTTTTACAAATGTTCACCTGTGGGTCAATGTACCGCAACAGGGGAACAAAGATGTTAAAATATAGCTGTGTTCAACTTAGCTACTTATCCGCACTGTAGCATAGTACTTGATATCAACCCTAAGTCAAGATTTAAAACCACTTCAAGAGACAAGACCCTAAATGTTTTTAGCCACCTCAGTATGAAGTGTTCTCCTTCCCCAGTCAAGGCTTGGGGAAGTTTTGCTTCCTCATCATACCTTCAGTTCAGAATACTATTATTATTTGTAATATGGTCTATATCTTGTCTGATAGGGATGATGTAGTTCAGAAAGTGGGGTTTGAGAAGGAGGACCCTGCATTTGTGGAGGAGGTGGCCCTCTTGGTGAAGGCTACATACCAGGGCTGGTTCCCCTTGGTTGTATAAATAGAAAGCTCAGGGTTCCTTGATCTTCAGTGAACTGGGGTGAAGAGTGAAGGTTATAATGGTGAGGAGGAGGTACAGTTATAGGAGGACCTCCATGTTGAGTGGGAGAGGTCCTGGAGGATGATTCATATAAGCTGGCATCTGGGCAATGATATGCCCAGGGGAGGGGTAATTGGTGGTGGAGCAGAGGTCATTGGTGGAGGTGGAACTCAGCTATACATCAAGTGAGGAGTACCTGTGGCCTGGGGAGGCTATGGCACTGAATGGTTTATTGGTCGTGGAGGACGTTGGGGTAGTACATATTGTGGCTGTGGAGGCATAATATGATAAGAGTGAGAGAGTCATTTCCTAGGCAGGTTGATAAGAAGTCTAGGGGTCCTCAAGGAGAGAGGGGTCTGGAATTCTCAAGGAGGAAGAAAGGACAAACATTTTTGTCCCTGTACATTCCTTAAGATTATATAACAATAATGTATCCTGCTTGAAGACAGTCTCTGGAAAAAACCTTCTGGCTAATCCTGTCATCTTAAGGTGTAAAATTAGTGAGGTCTTTATAACCTCTGGACATTCTTTTGATTCACTGTAATAACTACTTAGAGAGTATATAACTCCATGGCTAACACTAGCAAGGGGGTACTCTTTCTGCCCCCTTCTGATGCCTATGTCAGAAGCTTTCTCTATTTACTTTATACTTTAATAAAACTTTATTACACAAAAGCTCTGAGTGATCAAGCCTGGTCTCTGGCCCCTGATTGAATTCTTCTCCTCCAGAGGCCAAGAATCCTGACATCTATGTGTTGTTCAGCAACAACCTTTCAAGAGTGTGAGACCAGTAGTTTACCTTGATATTCAGGATGATGGTGAGCAGATGCTAGAGCAGTAGGTGATAGTTCTTTAGCACCTGAATTGGAGTCATCCTGAATCAGGAGAATTATTAAGTTGCTGTTGAATTTTGTTGAATATTAAATCCTTGTTCAATTAGGAAGATTTCTTGACTGAGCAAGGTAGAAGTGGAACAGTTCTGCTGGAGGAGCATGAATATCCTCGTGTGGCTGATTATAGTGCTCACGGGGCACATGTTGCAAAGGAGGTGCTGGCATCATGATATGTTGCTTTGATAGAATATGGCTCATGTGGTGTTTGTCTCGTGGCATTATAAAATGATCAGGGATTTCAACTGGTGGTGGGGCAATCGGAGGAGTATGGACATTTTCATCCTCCAAGATTCAGAATTGCCAGGAGAAATATCAATAACCTCAGATATGCAGATGACACCACTCTTATGGCAGAAAGAAGAGAACTAAAGAGCCTCTTGATGAAGGTGAAAGAGGAGAGTGAAAAATTTCACTTAAAACTCAACAATCAGAAAACCAAGCTCATGGCATCTGGTCCCATCACTTCATGGCATCTGGTCCCATCACTTCATGGCAAATAGATGGGGAAACAATGGAAACAGTGACGGACTTTATTTTGGGGGCCTCCAAAATCACTTCAGGTAGTGACTGCAGCCATGAAATTAAAAGACACTTTCTCCTTGGAAGAAAAGTTATGACCAACCTAGACAACCTATTAAAAAGCAGAGACATCACTTTGCCAGCAAACGTCCATCCAGTCAAAGCTATGGTTTTTCCAATAGTCATGTATGGATGTGGGAGTTGGACCATAAAGAAAGCTGAGTGCTGAAGAATTGATGCATTTGAACTGTGGTGTTGGAGAAGACTCTTGAGAGTCCCTTGGACTGCAAAGAGATCCAACCAGTCCATCCTAAAAGAAATCAGTCCTGAATATTCATTGGAAGGACTGATGCTGAAGCTGAAACTCCAGTACTTTGGCCACCTGATGCGAAGAGTTGACTCCCTGGAAAAGACCCTGATGCTGGGACTGATTGAAGGCATTAGGAGAAGGGGAAGACACAGGATGAGATGGCTGGATGGCATCACCGACTCAATGGACATGAGTTTGGCTACACATAGTACAGTTCTATTTTGGCCACCAGCTCAGCTCAAAAAATTGGCAAGTTACAGATGTTGGTAAAGCATATTTTATTTATTTTTGTGCATCTTTGTAGTAAAAGATGTGTGTTATCACTGGCCCAGCCATGGTTCCATCTGTTGGAATCCATTTGTTCACATTTTGCTTCTCATTCTTATACCCAAGCTATATTTGGAGAAGCTGTTGAGGAGGAGAGAGTAAAGGAGAGGCGAAAAGAAAGAGGGGAAAAGAGAGAGACTGAGAAGGAGTATGACCATTGCATATCTCAGGATTCAGGTAGTATGATTCTTCCACCAATAAGTACTTTTCCCTGTGTGTTTATCCCCCTAGTATCTTTCTTCTTGCTTCTCTTTGTGAACTTCAGTTTAGTTTGAGAAGTAATATGTTCTGATCACCTTAAATCAGTCTGTGAGTGTTTCTGTTCCATTGCATCTGGGATATTTTGCTAGTGCACTTGGAGACAAGAATTTCGCCAATGCACCACTGTCTTTTTAGCATGGAGAAAGGTCATCTGCGTAAGT
Organism: Budorcas taxicolor; assembly: GCF_023091745.1. Classification (NCBI taxonomy): domain Eukaryota; kingdom Metazoa; phylum Chordata; class Mammalia; order Artiodactyla; family Bovidae; genus Budorcas; species Budorcas taxicolor. The sequence goes on along the minus strand of NC_068921.1, from coordinate 61,008,204 downwards.
CCCATGTTTTGCAGTCTACTAGATTCCATTTCTACACATACCACTCCCCATTGGCCAAGGGAAAGTTTCCACTTAGAGCCCGTGCCTCTACTTTTGGAGGTCATACACAGGATACTTGAGAGTGAAATTCTAAATTCAAATGGTTCTAAGACCAATACCGGAGTTTGCATGGACATTTACCCCAGGTCTGTTCACAGACATAGTGGCCAACTCAATTTGTTTTCAGGGTATATGAAGAAAACTTGGTCTTATGGGCAACTGGCCCACATGCAATATGTTCTGAGCTTCTCACAGTGCAGAAAGGAGCCATGGATGGGAACAGAATGTGGACTGCACTCAGGCTGACTCTACATAATATCATACTTTATTCTAGAACTATAAGAAGTCCAATATTTTCAAATTCAATCCTGGATTTCCAGGACTTTATGAAGATATATTTGTCAAGGCAGAAGGATAGAATATACTTTATTTCACAATCTGTTAACTGGATTTTAACTTTTAAGTATCTGGACATATGGTATGTGGGCCGCCATTTATACCCAACTTTCTTGCTAGTGCTAGGGCCTGCCTTTAGGCTTTTATTTATCTATATAAAAAAATAAAGTATAATAGCATGTGAAAGCAGAGTGGTTTTTTGAAGCAATAGCAGAATATTAAAATATTGCATAATTTTCAAATAATTTCCTTCATCTAAAATCATTTAGCCAACAGGTTAAGTTTGGGAAGCATCTTAAACAGAAAAAAAAAAAAAAAAAAAAAAAAACTGGCTTTTAAGGAAAACCAAGTTTAAAATAGATAAATGATGCAACAAAAACATTGGGCAAAACAGGGTTTGATGGCACAAAGTAAGGCTCTCCTGAAGAAAGGCTCTTCTGGAACAGGATACATTTTAAAACAGCGTATGGATAAACTTTGAGATATATATATATATATATATACAATATTTCAGTCAGTTGTTCAGAAATCAAATCATACTGTTGAGCAAAACAAATTCAGGGCAAAATTTATTACTTATCTACCTAGCATGCTACTTGTTATAAGCTTCATTGTGCTTGTTTATGCTTGTGCTCACTTAGTCATCTCTCTCTGCTATTGTGACCCTTTGCAACTGTGACCCCCTAAACTGTAGCCTGCAAGGTTCTTCTGTCCATGGAATTTTCCAGGCAAGAATACCAGAGTGGTTTGTCATTTCCTACTCCAGGGGATTTTCCCAAACCTAGGGATTGAACCCATGTCTTGTGTCTCTTATATTGGTGGGTAGATTTTTACCATGGTACCACCTGGGAACCTCTATATAGATTTCAACAGCTATCTTTTTTTTTTTTTTTTTACTTTCCACTGTTAATGTTATTTAATATGTAGAAAAGTAATGATCATATGTGCTTGTGAATTTTTGAATATGCTATGTAGAAAAGTGTTTACAAACTTTGAATTTCCTGACACTTTCTGCAGATGTTGAAGAACATGGTCATATTTGCCAGAAGTTTAAACCGTTGATCAGTCTTTATTAAAAAACTTAAAAATTAATTTTCTGTCTATGCTGCTGCTGCTGCTAAGTTGCTTCAGTTGTGTCTGACTCTGTGCGACCCCATAGACAGCAGCCCACTAGGCTCCTCTGTCCCTGGGATTCTCCAGGCAAGAATACTGGAGTGGGTTGCCATTTCCTTCTCCAATGCATGAAAGTGAAAAGTGAAAGGGAAGTTGCTCAGTCATGCCCGACTCTTAGAGACTCCATGGACTGCAGCCTACCAGGCTCCTCTGTCCATGGGATTTTCCAGGCAAGAGTACAGGAGTGGGGTGCCATTGCCTTCTCCTTTTCTGTCTATAGTATATCATTTTATCATCTGTTGTAAATACAAGAAAACTGAGAACCAACAAAAGAGAAAAACAAAACACAAAGAAACAAAGATAGTTTAAGGCACAGAACTTTGAAAAATATGAGCTTCTGAAAGTTTTCAGTGAATATTTTGCATAACTAATGACAAAGTAACTTCTGTGAAAGAACGGTAACCTAAGAAACAGTGGGTTTGTGAATATTTTAAAAAGTATTCTGTGTTCATTCCTCTTGAACAGATATATCTAAAGAATCAGTTGTATTATACAAACGATGAAAAATTTAAGTATAAAAATATGCGAACCTATATGGCTTACATTTAATTAGTTTTATTTTCAGAGAAAACAACAAAGTATAAGAAAGGAACCAGAATAGGAAAAATAAACAAAGATAAATAAAATGTTACATTAAAAGTTAAAGTCAGTCTAAGAAAATTACATATTTTTAAATGGAGAAACACTAGCAAACTGCCAAATAATTCTAATGAATTTTGGCATACATAATGATGTATCCAGGAAAAAATTCAGCATTCAAAAAAAAAAAAATCCAAATATACACACACTTACATATACAGGGCTTCCTAGGTTGCTCAGTGGTAAAGATGCCTGCTAAGCCATTCAAAAAACTAACATCATGGCATCTGGTCCCATCACTTTATGACGAATAGATGGGGAAACTGTGGAAACAATGGCAGACTTCATTTTTTGGGCTCCAAAATAACTGCAGGTAGTGACTGAAGCCATGAAATTAAAAGACAGTTGCTCCTTGGAGGCGGAGAAGGCAATGGCAACCCACTGCAGTACTCTTGCCTAGAAAATCCCATGGACGGAGGAGCTTGGTAGGCTGCAGTCCATGGGGTCGTGAAGAGTCGGACACAACTGACCTCCTTCACTTTCACTTTTCACTTTCATGCATTGGAGAAGGAAATGGCAACCCACTCCAGTGTTCTTGCCTGGAGAATCCCCGGGATGGGGGAGCCTGGTGGGCTGCTGTCTTTGGGGTCACACAGAGTCGGACACGACTGAAGCGAGTTAGCAGCAGCAGCTCCTTGGAAGAAAAGTTATGACCAACCTAGACATTATGTTAAAAAGTAGAGACATTATTTTACCAACAAAGGTGTGTCTAATCAAAGCTATTGTTTATCCAGTAGTCATGGATGGATGTGAGAGTTGGACTATAAAGAAAGCTGAGCCCTGAAGAATTGATGGTTTTGAACTGTGGTGTTGGAGAAGACTCTTGAGAGTCCCTTGCATTGCACGGAGATCCAACCAGTCCATCCTAAAGGAAATCAGTCCTGGGTGTTCATTGGAAGGAATGATGCTGAAGCCAAAGCTCCAATATTTTGGCCACTTAATGCAAAGAACTGACTCATTTGAAAAGACCCTGATGCTGGGTAAAATTGAAGGCAGGAGCAGAAGAAGACAACAGAAGATGAGATGGTTGGATGGCATCACCAACTCAATGGACATGAGTTTAAATATACTCTGGGAGTTGGTGAAGGACAGGGAAGCCTAGCATGCTGCAGTGCGTGGGGTTGCAAAGAGTCAGACACGACTGAGCAACTGAACTGAACTGAACCAAAGCCTTTGAGTGACAAACTATGAGGAACTTTGGAAATTAGTCTGTAAATTATCAAACCTACATCAATAAAATAAAAATATTTCATCCACTTCATCCAAGCCAAATGTTGCTGCCTTGGACACAAGCTCCTGAGCTTCCCCAATAAGTTTTTTATAATATCATGGAATTTATGCCTAAAATTCCAGCTTATTCCCTGGAAAAGGACAAAAAGTCAAATAATGAAGCCCATTCTGGAAGCAATAAGACATCAAAATTTTCAGATCATTTAAAATTGCACCTCTAAAATGATCATTATCTGACATAGATTATAGTTCATTTTTATGAGCATATAGGATTTATACTCAAGATGTTCAATGAAAGTAGATTTAATGCAGCTTAAACATTAGCAGTCAGAAGTAACACAGGTATGACCTGGCAAGGTACATTCATCATTATGAAAATAAAATATTCTAAAAGTGAAGGTAGTTATCTGTGTAACCCAAATATGAAGAATGAAGACTCACTAATTTCTATTACATATGCTAAACAAATATGCAAAGCTTAAACATAGCATAGTGTGGAATGTATAGCAAGTATTCAATAATTACATTGTTTAAAAAAAGAACTGATTCTAGATTATTTGTATATTTTTATGCAGGTGTCACTGTAGTAATGGTGACATTAATTAAAACGAAATTTTGCCTCCTTAAATTCTGTTATATTACAGATACATGATAATTTGTATAAAGACATATAACAATAGAGTAGTGAAAAACATACTACCTTTAAATAAAACTGCATAATGTGAAATTTGTCTTTAATTTGATGAGTTTTCATCACGGGAGGAGGTAATGAGTGGTCAAGATATATTTCAAAGTCTATTTTATATACCTGGGAAGATCTGTGCACACAACAATCAGTTATTTGGGAAATTATTATAAAAAGGTTGCTTTGATATAGATTAATGCCCAATCACATTATGTTTACAGGGTTTTATGTAATCTTACATTATTAACAGCTCTCCAGCTGGAAAGTAAATCATGACAAGGTTAAACATTTCACTTCTCATTTCTGGATATAAAGGTGTATAATGTGTACATTAACAATATTTATTTATGGAGAAATATAACAAGAAATAAACAATGGGCAGTGATGTTGACCATTAAGAAAACTGCATGCAGCTAAGTCAATAGAAAACCACAGAAAATAGTACTGGTATGTGACTATCACAGCACAAAGAATTGCTGAAATGTAAACACCCAGAGGCTAGTGTGTAGTAGAAGATGCTGCGAGAGGAGGTGAATATGTGCTTTATATAATACGTGGAAATCTTGGCAAGCAGGAAATGGTGTCCAGTGTCTAGAGATGTGGGACTAGTGTCGAGAGATGCTGTTTCATCCCCATTTATGGAGAAAACACTAAGGTCACTTTCCTTTATATCAAGGCAAATCAAGTAGATACTTCTACACACAAACTGTGGGCCACTTTCTGGGCCCTTGAGAATCATAGAATAAACAGTGATTAGAGGATAATATACAGTAAGTCACTTAATCCTTCTGTATATTTTGATAATGATTAAAGTGTCAATGGCTGTACATTTTTCACTTCATTATAGTACTGAGGAAATTTGAAGCAAGAAAAGAGAAGAAAAAAAAAAACCCTGAAGTGATGAGAAAAAGCTAGAGAGAAAATGAATAGCAACTTCACCCTATTAAAGCTACTCTACCTTCACCCTGCTTTTGAGTAAATGTCATGTGTGCCATCTATGAAATAGGAGTGTCAGTGTCCAGGGATGTAGGATCAAATGATAAGATGGGAATTTTCATTTAGGGCACAATAGAGAAAGCTATAGGTCAAGGACTTCAGGTTCTACTCTGCTTCCTCTAGGGCTGAAAGGATAACTCAGAATAACCCTAATTTATCACATTGCTTCAGATAATTTCCATTTCAAGGTTGTACTCTAAAACAATATTTATGCTCACTTTAACCTCATTTGGAAGACAAATTATAGACTCAACCTTGTTTTGGGGCTTATCATGGCTCATGTGGACACAACGACTTGTAGAAAAATGGCAAAAGCATGAACTGACAGAAGTTGAACACTGGCCTTGCTCCCACTGTGTGTGTGTGTGTGTTGTGTCTAAGGAAAGGAAACTGGTTGGCATAGTAGTTTGGCTTAGAGGCAGGCTGAAAGAAGGAAATTCTCATCAACATGACAATGTACCTGGAAAGTAGGAGGGATTTTTAAATTGTGACAATTAAGAAACACAGAGTTCCATGGTTCTTCATAGAATAAGGATAATTATTTATTTCCACAGTAGCACTTACATATACCACATAAGTACACTTGGCACTTTACCTGCATTACACATCTAACCCTCATGTGAAAGCTGGGAGACAGGAAATCTTAGAAGGGTTATTTTCTGGAGGAGATAACTGGAGCAGAGAATTCTGATTGTCCTATGTTACATGGTGGTAACTGAAAAGAAATATGTTAATGGAGCATCTTTGGCGTTTCAGCAGGTACTTTCAAAAATAATCTCTCCCACAGCATTGCTTAATATTTCTTCAGCAACGATGGAAATATTCCACCATGCTGTCCAATATGATAGTCACTGGCCATATTCAGTGACTGAGCACTTGAAATGTGGATACACTGATTGATAAATTTAAATGTAATTCTACTTCATTTAAGTATCAAATATGCTAGTGGTTACAGTATTGGGGTCTCACCAGAAAAATAATTTATTAATAAAAAAAAAACATTTGGTGGATCTTAGGTTTTTATTTTCTCATGATATATTCCACATTATTAACTCAAAAACATTGGTTATCTGTATTTCAAACAGTAAAAACTCTTTTGAGGGCAGAGGATAATTTGCAGATTATGATGATATATCAAAAACACCTTTTTCTAAATTTATCTAATGAAAATATCTTTGTTAAGCACATACTTATTGGAAATTTATATGCAATGTTTGGATCCATATAGTTTACTAATATTTGTTTCAAAAATCTATAAAACTTTAAAGCCTAATTTTTAAAATTATAATTTTTTTGCCAGTTAAATATAACAATTTACACAGTATGGTAGCATTTTTTTTGTTCTATCTAGTAAAGCCACAAACTACAAAATTATCATTTTTCCTCCAGGTCTTCTTAAATTATCCTTAATAATTAAAAATTAAAACATCTTTATTCACTTGGAATATACTAAATGAGTGAACTCCAAGAGTTGGTGATGGACAGGGAGGCCTGGCATGCTGTATTACATGGGGTCACAAAGAATCGGACACAACTGAGCGACTGAACTGAACTGAAATGAAATGATCATTTGATTAGTGTTTTTAAAATAGTGAAATGTGGAACGTTGGTGTTGGCTTTCTCTAACCATCTTGGAATAAAAAATTATTTTTTTAATCAATTTTTTATTGCAGGATAATTGCTTTACAGAATTTTGTTTTCTGTGAAATCTCAACATGAATCAGCCATAGGTATACATATATTGCCTCCCTTTTGAACCTCCCCCCCATCTCCCACCCCATCAACCCCTCTCGATTGATACAGGCCCCCTGTTTGAGTTTCCTGAGCCATACAGCAAATTCTCATTGCTATCTATTTTACATACGGTAATATAGGTTTGCATGTTACTTTTTCTATACATCTCGGCATCTCCTCCCCTATTCCCCTAAGTCTAGTCTCTATGTCTGTTTCTCCATTGCTGCCCTGTAAATAAATTCTTCAGTACCATTTTTTCTAGATTCTATATATGTGCATTAGAATACGATATTTACCTTTCTCTTTCTGACTCATTTCACTATGTATTGTAGGTTCTAGGTTCATCCACCTCATCAGAACTGACTCAAATGCATTCCTTTTTATGGCTGAGTAATATTTCACTGTGTATATGTATCACAACTTCTTTATCCATTCATTTGTTAATGGACATCTAGGTTGCTTCCATGTTTTAGCCATTGTAAATAGTGCTGCAATGAACAATGGGATACATGTATCATTTTCAACCCTCGTTTCCTCAGGGAATATTCCTAGGAGTGGGATTGCTGGGTCATATGGTGGTTTTATTCCTAGGTTTTTAAGGAATCTCCATACCATCTTCCATAGTGGCTGAATCAATTTACATTCCCACAAGTGTGCATACCCTCTCCAGCATTTACTGTTTGTAGACATTTTGATGATGGCCAGTCTGCCTGGTGTAAGGTGATATCTCACTGTGGTTTTGATTTTCATTTCTCTAATAATGAGCGATGTTGAACATCTTTTCATCTCTGTTAGCCATCTGTATGTTTTCTTTGGAGATATGTCGTTTAGATTTTTTCCCCACTTTTTGATTGGGTTGTTTGTTTTTCTGGCATTGATTTGTATGAGCTGCTTGTATATTTTAGAAATTAATCCTTTGTCAGTTGTTTCATTTGCTATTATTTTCTCCCATTCTGAGGGTTGTCTTTTCACCCTACTTATAGTTTTCTTTGCTGTTCAAAAGCTTTTAAGTTTAAACAGGTCTCACTTGTTTACTTCTGTTTTTATTTCCATTACTGTAGGAGGTGGGTCATAGAGGATCTTGCTTTGATTTATGTCATCAAGTGTTCTGCCTATGTTTTCCTCTAAGAGTTTTATAGTTTCTGGTCTTACATTTAGGTCTTCGATCCATTTTGAGTATATCTTTGTGTATGGTGTTAGTAAGTGTTCTAATTTCATTCTTTTACATGTAGCTGTCCAGTTTTCCCAGCATCATTTATTGAAGAGGCTGTCTTTGGCCCATTACGTATTCTTGCCTTCTTTGTCAAAAATAAGGTACCCATACATGCACGGGTTTATTTCTGGATTTTCTATCTTGTTCCATTGGTCTATATTTCTGTTTTTGTGCCAGTACCATACTGTCTTGATGACTGTAGCTTTGTAGTATAATCTGAAGTCAGGAAGGTTGATTCCTCCAGCTCCATTCTTCTTTCTCAAGGCTGCTTTGGCTATTCACAATCTTTTGTGTTTCCATGTGAATTGTGAAATTTTTTGTTCTAGTTGTGTGAAAAGTGCCATTGGTAATATGATAGGGATTGCATTGAATCTGTAGATTGCATTTGATAGTATAGTCATTTTCACAATATTGATTCTTCCTACCCAGGAACATGGAATATCTCTCAGTCTGTTTATGTTGTCTTTGATTTCTTTCATTAGTGTCATAATTTGCTGTGTACAGTTCTTTCATCTCCTTAAGTTAGTTTATTCCTAGACATTTAATTCTTTTTGTTGCAATTGTGTATAGGTTTGATTCATTAATTTCTCTTTCTGATTTTTCATTGTTAGTATATAGAAATGCAAATGATTTCTCTGTATTGATTTTGTATCCTGCAAGTTTGCTAAATTTACTGATTAGCTCTAGTAATTTTCTGATATTATCTTTAGAGTTTTCTATGTACAGTATCATATCATCTGCAAACAATGAGAGCTTTACTTCTTCTTTCCTGATCTGGATCCCCTTTGTTACTTTTTTCTTCTCTGATTGCACTAGCTAGGGCTTCCAGAACTATGTTGAACCATAGTGGTGAAATTGGACATCCTTGTCTTGTTTCTGATCTTAAGGGGAATTCTTTCAGTTTCTCACCATTGAGAATAATATTTGCTGTAGGCTTATCACATATGGCCTTTACTATGTTGAGGTAGGTTTCTTCTATGTCATTTTTTGAAGAGTTTTAATCACAAGCGGGTCCTGAATTTTTTCAAAGGCTTTTTCTGCATCTATTGAGGTTATCATATGGTTTTTATCTTTCAAGTTGTTAATATGGTGTATCACATTGACTGATTTGTGTATATTGAAGAACCCTTGCATTCCTGGAATAAACCTTACTTGATCTTGGTGTGTGAGGTTTTTCATGTGTTGCTCAATTCTGTTGACTAAAATTTTGTTGAGGATTTGTTCATCTAGGTTCATCAGTAATATTGACCTGTAGTTTTCTTTTTTTGTGTTGTCTTTGTCTGGTTTTGGTATCAGGGTGATTGTGGCCTCGTAGAATGAGTTTGGAAGGGTTCCTTTCTCTGCAGTTTTTTAAAAGAGTTTTAGAAGGGTAGGCATGTTTGATAGAATTCTCCCATGAAGCAATTTGGTCCTTGGCTTTCATTTTTTGGGGAGATTTTTGACCACAACTTCAATTTCAGTGCTTGTAATTGGGTTGTTCATAATTTCTATTTCTTCTATTGAACTTTTCTAAGAATCTGTCTATATTTTCCAGGTTATCCATTTTATTGCCATATAGTTGTTCATAATAGTCTCTTATAATCATTTGTATTTCTGCATTATCTGTTGTAACCTCTCCTTTTTCATTTCTAATTTTGTTGATTTGATTCTTCTTTCTTTTTTTTCTTGATGAGCCTGGCTAAAGGCTTGTCAGTTTTGTTTATCTTCTCAAAGAACAAGCTTTTAGTTTTATTAATCTTTACTATTGTTTCTTTCATTTCTGCTCATATCTTTATGATTTGTTTCCTTCTATTAACATTGGGGGTTTTTGCTCTTTTTCCAGTTGCTTTATGTGTAAAGTTAGATTTTCTATTCGATGTTTTTCCTTGTTTCTTGAGGTAGGATTGTACCACTATAAACTTCCCTCTTAGAATTGCTTTTGCTACATTCCATAGGTTTTGAGTTGTCATGTTTTCATGGTCATTTGTTTCTAGAAATTTTTTGATTTCTGACTTCTTCAGGAACCTGTTGGTTTTTTAGAAACGTGTTGTTTAATCTCCATGTGTTTGTGTTTCTTACAGTTTCTTTCTTGTAATTGATATCTAGTCTCATAGCATTGTGATTAGAGAAGATGCTTGATACAATTTCAATTTTCTTAAATTCACTGAAGTTTGATTTGTGATCCAAGATGTGGTCTATCCTGGAGAACGTTCCATGTATACTTGAGAAGAAGGTGTGTTCCTCTGCATTTGGATGGAATGTCCTGAAAATATCCATGAGATCCATCTCACCTAATGTATCATTTAAGACTTCTGTTTCCAAAAATAAATAAATAAATAATTATAAAAAAAAAAGACTTATGTTTCATTATTAATTTTGTTTTGATGATCTGTCCAATGGTGTGAGTGGGGTGTTAAAGTCTTCCACTACTATTGTGTTACTGTCAATTTCTCTTTTTATGTATGTTAATGTTTGTCTTAGGTATTGAGGTGCTCCTATTTTGGGTGCATAGATATATATGATTGTTATGTCTTCCTCTTTAATTGCTATGTAGTGTCCTTCCTTATCTCTCATAATCTTCTTTATTTTAAGGTCTTTTTTTCCTGCTATGAGGATTGCTACTCCAGCTTTCTTTTGCTTCCCATTTGCATGGAATATATTTTTCCACCCTCTCACTTTCAGTCTATGTGTCTTCAGGTCTGAAGTGGGTTTCTTGTAGAGAGCATATATGTTTGTTTGTTTGTTTTTTTAATCCATTCAGCCAGTCTGTGTCTTTTGGTTGGAGTATTTAATCCATTTACATTTAAAGTAATTGTTAATATATATGTTTCTATTGCCATTTTCTTTATTGTTTCAGGTTGATTTTGTAGGTCTTTTTTCTTCTCTTGTATTTCTTGACTATATAAGTCCCTTTAACATTTGTTGTAAAGCTGGTTTGGTGACACTGAATTCTTTTAACTTTTGATTGTCTGAAAAGATTTTTAGTTCTCCATCAATTTTGAATGAGATCCTTGCTGTGTACTGTAATCTTGGTTGTACATTTTTCCTTTTCAGTACTTTAAATATATCCTGCCATTCCCTTCTGGCCTGCAGAGATCAGCTGTTAAGCATATGGGGTTTCCCTTGTATGTTACTTGTTTCTTTTTCCTTGCTGCTTTTCATGCTCTTTCTTTGTGTTTAGTCTCCATTAGTTTGATTAGTATGTGTCTTGGCATGTTTCTCTTTGGGTTTATCCTGTATGGGACTCTTTGTGCCTCTTGGACTTGATTGACTATTTCTTTTCCATGCTGGGGAAATTTTCAACTATAATCTCTTCAAAAATTTTCTCATACCCTTTCTTTTTCTCTTCTTCTTCTGGGACCCCTATAATTCAAATGCTGGTGCCCTTGATATTATCCCAGAGGTCTCTGAAACTATCCTTAGTTCTTTTCATTCTTTTTACTTTATTCTGCTCTTCAGAAGTTATTTCCACCATTTTATCTTCCAGATCACTGATTTTTTCTGCTTCAGTTATTCTGCTATTGCTTTTTTCTAGAGTATTTTTAATTTCAGTAATTGTGTTGTCTCTGCATGTTTATTCTTTGATTCTTCTAGGTCTTTGTTAATTGATTCTTGCATTTTCTCCATTTTGTTTTCAAGGTTTTTGATCATCTTTGCTATCATTAGTCTGAATTCTTTTTCAGGTAGTTTGCCTATTTGCTCTTCATTTATTTGGACTTCTGTATTTCTAGTTTGTTCCTTCATTTGTTTAGTATTTATCTGCCTTTTTATTATTTTCTGTGACTTACTGTGTTTGAGGTCTCCCTTTCCCAGGCTTCACACTTGAATTCTTCCTTTTGGTTTCTGCCCTCCTAGGTTTGGTCCAGTGGTTTGTATAAGCTTCACATAGGGTGAGATTTGTGCTGAGCTTCTGTTTGTTTGTTTGCTTTTCCTCTTATGAGCAAGGCTGAGTGAGGTGGTAATCCAGTCAGCTGATGATTGGGTTTGTATTTTGGTTTTGTTTGTTGTTTAGATAAAGCGTCCTGCACAGCGTGCTATTGGTGGTTGGGTGGTGCCAGGTCTTGTATTGAAATGGGTTCCTTTGTGTGAGTTCTCACTATGTGATAATACCTAGGGTTAGTTCTCTGGTAGTCTAGGGTCTTGGAGTCAGTGCTCCCACTCCAAAGTCTCAGGGCTTAATCTCAAGTTTTGCATGGCTCTATATATTCTTTTCCTCTGATCAGGTATGCCTGTCCACTCTCAGCTGGTGTTCTGCACGCACTTCTGTGTCTGAAGATGTATTCCCGATGTATCCATGGTGAGAGATGTACTCCATGTCCACCTATTCCTGCATCATGTTCTCTGTGAAAATTTATTTTTTACTTCATCTGATATATTGGAATATAGTCAATTTGCAATGTTATGTTAGTTTCAGGTATACAATGAAATGAATCTGTTATACATATACATATATTCATTGTTTTTTAGATTCTTTTCCCATATATGTCTACCCTGGTAGCTCAGCTGGCAAAGAATCTACCTGCAATGCAGGAGACCCTGGTTCAGTTCCTTGGTCTGGAAGATCCCCTGTAGAAGGGATAGGCTACCCACTCCAGTATTCTTGGGCTTCCCTGGTGGCTCAGCTGGTAAAGAATCCACCTGCAGTGCCCTGGCAGGCCACAGTCCATGCGGCCACAAATAGTTGGACATGACTGAGCGACTTTCACTTTCACTATCCCATATAGATCACCACAGAGCACTGGGTAGTGTCCCCTGTGTTATACAGTAGGTTGTTATTAGTTATCTATTTTATGTAGAGATGTGTGTATATGTTAATCCCAATCTCCTAATTTATTCCTCCCCCCCTTTTGACTTTAATAAATTTGTTTTCTACATCTGTAACTCTATTTCTGTTTTGTAAATTAGTTCATTTGTACCATTTTTTGACTCCATACTTGTGATATTATGTAATAATTTGTCTTTCTCTGACTTACTTTCTAGTCCAGTCAGGTTGCTGCAACTGGCATTATTTCATTCTTTTTTTTATGGCTGAGTAATATACCACATCTTCTGTATCCATTGCTTGATGGACATTTAAGTTGTTTCCATATTTGACTATTGTAAACAGTCCTGCATGAACATTGGGGTCCATGTGTCTTTTTGAATTATGTTTTTCTCAAGCTATCTGCCCACAAGTGGGATTGCTTGATCATACGGTAGTTTTATTCCTAGTTTTTAAGGAAATCTCCATACTGTTCTCTATAGTGCTTGTACAGTTTACATTCCCACCAATAGGTTATGAGGGTTCCTTTTTTCCTGGAGTAAAATTTGATATGTGAAGATGTTTTATACATACTGACAAGCTAGAGAAAGATTTCATAACCGAATTCATCTGAAAACTATTTGTTTTTGTCAGCTCTGCTACATGGTTCTTCCAGTGTTGCTTCTGTAATTGTTATTGTTTTGTGACTGCTGGGTTGTTTTGCTTTCCTTTTTTATTTGGTAAGAATAAAATAACCTGATACAAATATTTTGGTATCAAATAATTCAATATTTTTAGTTAATAAAAAATTTTGCTCTGTTGGCAATAGCCAAAGGGTAAAACATGTGAAATTTTAAATACACATTTCCCATCTCTATGCAAACTGTATGCATATTCATCATATATTTACATAGCTCATCTAATATTTTGGGGAAAATACATATTTTATATATTCACATATATTGAGTATATAAATAAACCTTTGTAAAATGAATGAATAACAGAACAAATATCATGTCATCATTCAATATTAGTGTGTATTAGTGTGGAATAATTTTTCTGCTAATAATGAGGAAAATTTCTTATTCTGTGACATTTCAAATGAGTAGCAGAAGTGTAGATGTCATTTTGAGATGACTATCAAAATATGAAAAATACAGTTTCATTTTATATACTCAACTCTGCAGATGTGAATTTTGGAATGCTTAAAACAACATACTGTGGTACTGTCATATAACAGAATATTACAAAGCTTTAAAATGAAATACTGAAGCACTCAATGAATTAAAATCTTATATTTGATTTTTAAAGCTAGGCAATGCTAATAGCTTGTAGCAGTAGGAGAGTTACTAAGCATACAATGAATAAGACGGAGTACAGGACAAAGCACTGTTCAGTCGAATATTAATAGTGCTAAGGTTGACAATCACTAGTCTAGATGAAAGAAAGTCAGTTATTAAACTTTTAGTAAAAAAAATATAAGAACAGATATTTACCTTATGTCAGGCAACACTATTGTAATAGGATGACAGGCAGCACAATGAAAGAAGAAAAAAGCCACTTTGCTTTATAGAACATAAAAAAAAGTTTGATCTTCAATAGTCACCATTAAGAAAATGAAAGTGAAAGTGAAAATCGCTCAGTCCTGTCCAACTCTTTGCGATTCCATGGACTGTACAGTCTATGGAATTCTCCAGGCCAGAAGACTGGAGTGGGTAGCCTTTCCCTTCTCCAGGGGATCTTCCCAACCCAGGGGTCTAACCCAGATCTCCTGCATTCAGGCAGACTCTTTACCAGCTGAACCACAGGGGAAGCCTGAAATGGAAAAGAAGACCCAATTACAGACTGGGTTTCCCCAGTGGCTCAGTGGTAAAGAATCACCCTGTCAATGCAAGGTGACACAGGAGACACAGTTTGTATCCCTGGGTAGGGAAGATCTGCTGGAGGAGGAAATGGTAACCCACTCCAGTATTCTTGCCTGGAAAATTCATGAACTGTAGTCCATAGGGTCACAAAAACTCAGACACAACTGAGCAACTGAGTGCATGCGTGTGCATACACACACACAAACACACACAAACACGGATTAGGAGACAACATTTTTTAAAAATATGTAGCAAAATACTTGCAATGAAAATTTGTAAAAGAAAAAAGCGCACAGCTGACAAATGTGATAATCACAGTTAAAATTTAATTTGAACAAGTAGATCTAGAGATAGATACATGAAATACATACTCATAAAAGATACATGAAAATAGTATTATTTAAAGAAATGCAAATTAAAAGAACAGTAAAACATCACCATATCTCTAATAGAGTAACAAAAATTAAAGAAAAAAAATTAAAGACTGAACCTACCAACTGTTAACAAGAGTATCTTGTGAAATAGCTTGGACTCTTAGTACTGCTGATAGGAATCTAAATGGATGTAAATGTTTTGGTTCAGATATTGACAGTTTCTTAAAGTTTTAAGAATATATCTACCATATATATTCTAGTTCTAGGTGTATGACCAGAAGTAATAAAAATATATTTCCATACAAAGACATAGACACATACTTTTGTAGTAGCTTGATTTTAATAGCCATAAACTGGAAACAACCCAAACAACTAATGAGCGGTTACATAAACAACAAGGGGTGAAGCCTAAAATAGAGTACCGATACATCACTCAAAAGAACAAAGTAATGTTGCACTTAGCCTGGTAAATGACTTTAGAGGTAAATGGTGAGTAAAAAGAGCCAGACACAAGTAGTTCATACATTTTACTCAATTATTATTAAATTATTAAAATATATCAAGTTTTATTAAAGTGATAGAAATGAAGTTAGTCCTTACACCCAGGAATTATTTCAGCTAAAGACACCTAGAAACTGAAGAACACAGTTTGAAAGATAGTAATGCCTTTATAATATTTTCAAATATGTCTGCTTTAACCATAATTAAATAGATATTTCAAAATTTTACAATCACTGAATTTTAACATACACACAAATATGAGTATGTGTGTATACATAAACATATGTGTACATAAACACATATATACAATTACTTTTTTTCTGATATAAATGGGCAGTTATGTCATAGTACTAATTCTTGAAAATATGTATCCTAAATAGACTGATGAAGCTAATGTGAAGAAAATTAAAATTTCAGTCCAGATAATAAAAACAAGCATTTTCTCCTGAAAACATGGCTTCAACTTAATCTAGTATAGGCTAATAATGCCTCTTAAAATTAAATTTATTCCTTATTATAAAGCACTGAAGTATGAAAGAATTTCCACTTATAATTTGCAACTGAGATGGACACAAATAAATCATTTCATAGATAAATAGTGAAAGTATTGAGTATCAACTGGAAAGACTTTCAGAACTTACAAAATAATATACATAAAAATAACAAATGCAGGAAATCAATTATGCTGCTTGCTCTATCAGGTGCTTAATATTCTAATTGTTTGAGAAAGGCCAATATGCATAAAATATTTTGAAAATGGAAATCATATACAAATATTGGAAATTTTCACTATTCTCTTTTAAATATTCAGTCCTATCTTAAATGAGATTGGTGCAACAGCTTAAAACTTGAAGTTTTTCCTGTGAAAAGGAACTGTTGTCTAATGAAAGAGATTTGTAATGTGTAGAATATTGTACATATGAAGTCCATGTGAAAATCTTCCAATGAATGGTGGAAGAGTTTTTGGAGAGTCTGAGGTCAGTGTTGTAAGGATAGTCTGTAGAAGCTTTATTAGAATATTCCTTGAGTAGTAGACTATTCAGTTATTTTTTATTCAATACTAAGAAAGAAAGTTAGAATTGAAGAAAGTCTAGTGGATGGCGTTTTTAGCATTGTACTGTACAAAAATACATCCATTGTTGCATTGGTGTAACACACCACAGGTAGTATCACATTATTATGTGAATGTACTAAGTGTACAGCAGCTAATGATAATTTAGCAAATGCAAAAACACATACACTGCACTGTCTGTTAAAAAGTTTATAATATGGTATTATTTAAATAAAACATTTCTTGAAGAAAATTCAGATTCTCCTGGCTGCCATTTTGCAGCCCTGTGATTCAAAGACGTGATGTAGTTTCTGGCTCTCTGCATTCCGGTGTATGATAAGATTATCTTACTTGCCTTCATCTGGTAGGATGGAACTATGTGACTATTACTGGTGTTAGAGCTAGTAGCAGAAGATATATGTATAAATCTCTTTTGACTGAGGTACTTATTTGAGGCAAGAAGGTAAAATAAGGTTAAGTGTATACAGGAAGTCTGTACTGTTTCTAACTTTTTAAAATAAATCTAAAACTATTCTGAAATGTTACTATTTTTTAAATGTAGCAAATCAAATTAAACAGTATATAAAAAGGGTGGCTCAGATGGTAAAGAATCTGCCTGCAGTGTGGGAGACCCATGTTCGATCCTCGTCAGGAAGATCCCCTGGAGAAGGGACTGACTACCCACTGCAGTTTTCTTGCTTGGAGAATTTCATGGACAGAGGAGCCTGGCAGGCAACATTCCATGGGGTCTCAAAGAGTCAGACATGACTGAGTGACTAACACTTTTTTTTTCCACTCTGACACACTTTTTTTTTCACCCCAACCAAGTGTGTTTATCACAGAAATGTGGAGTTGGTTTAACATTTGAATATTAATAAATACAACTCACATTACTAATGAACAAAACATGACTATCTCACTAGATGCAGAAAAAACATTTGACAAAATTCAAGACTACTTTCTTGTGACAAACTGTTAGCAACTTATGAGTAAAAGGTAATCCTTTTATCTCATAAAAGATATTTTTATAAAACCTACAGCTAACATCAAGATAATTATTTTTTCACCTAAGATAAGGAACCAACCTAGGATGTTGACTCTCACAACAAATAGTGTGGTTGTAGCTAGTGGGATGAGGCAAGAAAAATAATTAAAGTCATCTGGGAAAAAAGTAAAAGTGTTCTTATGTTCTATGTAGAAAATTGTATTAAGTCTACAGAAAAGCTACTAAAACTTAAGGTTAACAAATGTGGTAGACAAGAACATTTCTGTATTGATTGTGATGTATCAAATCCAGTTTACACTTTTGTTTATGCATGCTCCTATTTACAAAGTAGATGCTGTGCTACTGCATATCCTCTCTGAATCATTTTTCCCAATGCCTGTGTCTTCTGTCTTTCAGTTAACCTCTCATTTTCTCTCTCTCTCTTCCACAATCCTACTGCCTCCCTCCTTGTCTTTATCTCTCTCATTTTTCTATTTTTACATATGCATCATATTGATACTATTAATATACCTTATTAAGACTTTTAAAATGGAGATGAAGTTGAGCAAAGAGAGTTCAAGGGAATGAATGAGTTAAATTTTTGATCTTTTATTAGAAATTATCTAAAACATTTCGACTGCAAGGGCTTTTTAGAACTTATTCTTGTATAGCTTAAATGATTTGCAAATTACATAGGGTCACAATCTTCAATTTAAAAAACAGGTTTCAACTTACTTTTAGATCAGTTTTCATGAGAAATTTAATTGCAGGAGTTTAATATTAATGCATTCTCCATACATTTTATAGTGTTTTACTGGATTATATGAAAAAACTACCATATACTGTCAATTGTTAGACAGCAATACTTTCATTATATTAGTGTAAAATGACAGGTGCTACTTTACAGTCTTAAATATAGTTGAAACATTGGGAGCTTATTTTGTTATATTAAAGTGAGGGTTTATCAAAAAAAAATGAATATAAGTGCAATGTGGGGGTAGCACTTAATGCAATCATTATAGGTTTCCAGAAATATAATAGCTAAAGAAATATGGGCAGAATAGTAATAAATTTGGTGATATAGTTATTGTTTATCAAAAGCAAAATAGAGAGTAAAAAATATGTCAAATTCTACTATAATAGAAATACAAAAACATAAACAAAAGTTTACAATTTATGTTAGTTTGTATAATTTATGAAGTTGTTTCACCTATATTGCTTCAATGTTATATATTCTATATAGATTGATTTTTAATCTGTAGAACTGGAGCATAAGTTCTATGATTTTATAGTGTATGAAAAGTATCAAAAGAGTATTTGAGCCTTATCAAGGTCAATAAAAATAATTCTATTGCTAATTCAGATAATGTTAGGCAGTTTATTATGTTCAAGTTCATTTAAAAAAATGTCCATTCTTTCAGGAATTAATTTGTACAAAAACACAGTGAGTTATTTCTGCTTCTCAACATATTGTTGTCATGCTTTTAATTAGAGGATACTCATTAATCATATAAACCAATCTTTGTATTGATTCTTTGAATGGATTACAAATAGATAGTGATCATCCTGAAGGTCATTATTTCAAAACTGCAAAGAATCAGGCAATGATTATCAAGGTACAAGAGTGCTTGATAACACAATCAAGAATTTACATAATTCATTATGATCTCTTTATCCAGGAAGATGTAATGATAGCATGCAGTAGGGAGATAAATTATAGAAAATCATCTGCTTACAGCTTCATACATATTTAAAAGAAAGACTATTTTTCTGATAAACCAGGCCCTGCATTTTCAAGGCTGTTTTGTGCAAAGTTATTATGCTTCTATTGTTATAGACTCTAATGCTCACCTTGATCTTCTCAGCACTCATATATAAAAGTATCTTTATTAATATTGTTACTTGCAATGTATATATACATATAATGTGTATATAGTAAATTTTTAAAGTTTAAAATGATCACTAGTCATTCTTTTAACTAAAGCGAACACACTCTTTTCTTTCTATATTTTTTGCCTGTCTTCTTTAATTATTGCTACTCATTCTAAAATTTCTTTAAAATCCTCAATGGAAAACATAATGATGAATTTAATAAGGTGGTTGAGGTTTAAACAATGGTATATGGTAGCAATCATTTGCATTTTAATTCCAGCTATGACATGGAGCCTTTGATATTTTGAGCTAGCTATTTCTTCCTAATCTCAATTTAAAATATGAAATAAAAATTAAATATATAACTCCAAATTAGATTAACACAATCCCACATTATTTTAATATAATAAATGTTTTATTAAAAGGAAGACAGTCTTATTTTTCATTGTATATATATCAAATATCAAATAGTAAAAACTGATGAAATGCTTTCCAGCTAATTGTATCATAAAGCCTTTGTTATTGAATTTTTTCTTATAAATATGCATATTTGATATCTTGTTTTGCACCCCTGATATCCCCTAAGGTAGTGTGTGCACTATCTTGGATATGAATCAGGCAGGTATGAAGAAATAAAACCACAATAACATCAATAATAATGCCATTTTTCTTAATTAATTTTGTCCTTGAAACACAGTGGGTTGTCTCTATATGATACTCAAAAAGATTTAAACCATCCTCCAATTTTTCTTCCTTGATATCACCCCCTCTATCTGTTTTACTTTTTTGGTCAATTATTACAATACTTTTCTAAATTCTCAAACTGTTCTAAATCCTCAAATCCTATGGTATTGCAACCAGAGATTAAACATCTAAAGATATATTTTTACATAAATCCTATGCTTACAATATTCCAGTAGTTGTTTCTTGTCTCAAAATAAATATTAGTCTACTTATAATGTAGCATCATACAATTTTATGACAGAACGCCTCTTTTGTTTTTTTCCACTTTATACTCCATTCTTTGTTCTCTGGTTTGTCATCCATGTTTCATTTCTTCAATTGTCTCCTAACTGGCACGATTGCACTTCTTCCTATGATATTTATAACTCTTTATTTTACTTTAAAGCTGAAACTTCCCCTTTGCTTAATAGCTTTGATTTCACATCTTCAGGTCACCTTATTTGAGTCCTAAAATCTGGACAATAAATGGTCAAAATCTCTGTAATCCTTCAGAAATCCCTGTAAGTATTTCTGTTGAGAGATTATGTCACATATTTGGAATACTTGTTTCTCATTTTACTCCACTAATAGATGCACATATTCTATAAGGTACTAAAAGCCTCAAAGTGTTGTACAGTGAGTAAATGAATCAAATATAAATTAACAGAGTAACTTATTATTGTCTTCTCTCCCTTCTTTCCTGAGAAATTAAATCTGGGATAAAAGCCCTTAAATTTTAATTCTAAGATGTATGTTTTGAAAATGAAAGAAAAATTATCTTTCTTCTGTGATCCATATTCTAACAGTGTTCATTTTGTCAAACAAATGAATAAGCATAATGGGCAGCCCATATTGAGAAGCCAAGACCAGGAAATTTTGATTTTGTGAGTAAATGAATAAAAGAGAAGAAAAATGAATGAGATACAGGAGCAGAGAATAGAGTTGTGAGATCCAAATTAAAATGTATATTTATGAGACAGTAGATCCTAAAAGCTCCTGTCATAAGAAACAAAGCATATATGTATAAACATGTGGAAATGTATGTTAACTAGACTTACTCTGGTGATCATTTCATAATATGTACAAATGCTACATCATTATTTTATAGAACTGAAATTAGTATGATGTTACACATCAAATATATATCAATTAAAATAAGAAAATATGTATGCTTACACTTGAAACAGAATCTTAATATTTCTTCTGTTCATGGCTAATTCTCAGAAATGGGAAATAAGATAATCTCTAGTTATCCAAGATGTAAGTTCTGTATTTTAGACCTGTTCTGAACTCCTCAGTCTTTTTAATCATTTTCAAAAGCTAAAGGATGAATATTGACAGGGACCATTTTAATAGAGTAGTGAAAATCAGTTACTATATATGGAAGCCACTGTGGCTCAGAGGGTAAAAGATCTGCCTGCAATGTGGGAGACCTGGGTTCAATTCCTGGGCTGAAAAGACCCCCTGGAGAAGGAAATGAAAACCCATTGAGTATTCTTGCCTGGAGAATCCCATGGACAGAGGAGCCTGGCAGGCTACAATCCATGAGATCACAAACAGTTGGCTGAACAACCTACACTTTCACTTTTTTCACATGGTAGTCAGATCACCTGTCTCTAATGAAATACATACAAATAGCAAATGTTTTTCAATGAAAAATAAATGATCTTGAAAAGTATCCCATTTAACCAGAGTACAGAAATAGCTACTGAATCTTACCATATGCTTATAAAGATTAAGTAATTTCAACCTTCTCATTACCCTTCATTGTATGGGGAAAAATTGAAAAGGAGAGGATAAGACAAACAAAAATTAGAAATGGCTATAAAGTAGTAAAAAGAAAGAGGGGAGGATGGGAGATAAGTGATCAAAAGACCACTGTCTTTGATGGAGGAGCAGTTAGAGGAGATAGTTCAGGTAAATCCTTATTTTTTTTGTCATATATCTGTATCATTACTGACCTGTATCTACCCTTGTTTTGATATAAGAAACCAATATTTATGCCACAAAATAATGTCATTTCCCAAGAATTCTATAGCAAAGAATTTGACTCACATGGTAAATGTGGGGATTATGCCATGAGCTATAATTTGATTCAAGGGAGGAATCAATATCCTGATTTTGGAGACTAAAATACATTGTGGTATCCTGGGGCACCTAAGGCACTTCTCTATATTCTTTATAAATAGGGAGTGTTCCCTCATTTAAAATGACCTGCTTTAGTGCTAGGAGAGAAAGGCTAAGGATTGAAAACCCATCTGTCTTTGAGGAAAATTCTTTTTGTTCATTTGGAGAATGATTACTTGTGTTTACAGAGTATACAAATTAAAAAATTAAAAACAGAAAAATAAACATAGCCACCCTTTTTCATGGAACCAAGTAATAGCTAATTGTATTAATATATATATTTACTCATCTGAAAAGCAAATGAGTAAGTATACATTTTTGAGTGCATAAACTGATTAATCTCATCAATTAGAACTCTATATTGCTCCTTAATAGTGCAGTTAAAAAGTATTACAATAGAGAGGGCAATTAATGCTAATATGCCACAAGTAATCGAGATGTGTGACATCTAGTTCTGATTGAGAGAAAATTGACATTGGCAGAGGCACTGCAAATCATGGTTGGTATGCCCAAAATACCCAAATTCCCTCTTGTATTCCCTGGTGGCTCAGACAGTAAAGAATCCACCTGCAATGCAGGAGATCTGGGTTTGAACCCTGGGTCAGTAAGATCTCCTGGAGAAGGGAACAGCTACCCATTCCAGTATTCTTTCCTGGAGAATTCCATGGACAGAGGAGCCTGGTGGGCTACAGTCCAAAGGATTATAAAGAGTTAGACACAACCGAATGACTAACACTTTCACTTTTCATACTTCCTTAGGTTATAATAAATTTCAACAAAAGCATCAAATAACTTTCTGGATATTTGATATTGTTCTGTGATGTTATTTTATTCATGCTGTTTTATGTATCTAGGTCAGGTTTCTGGTCCTTTTTGCTTCCATCTGCTCAGTTAGTCATATAGGTCTATTAGAATTATGCTATTAGATACCATTGTTGCTGTTGTTCAGTCCCTATGTCTTTTCTGACTCTTCTTTAGCCTGTATCCCACTAGGCTCCTCTCACCATGGGATTTCCCAGCCAAGAATTTCCTTTTCCAGGGGATCTTCCCAGATCAGGAATCGAATCTGAATCTTCTGCATTGGAAGGTGGATTTTTTATGTCTGAACCACCAGGGAAGCCCATCAGAGACATTACTGGTGCTCAAAATATACTAACCATTATTTTTTTTGTTTTCAATCATATCTGAATCTTCTATCAGATTACTAAAAAACAAAAATTAAAAGCAACCACAGAAAAAACCCTGAACTTTTTTTACCTACTTTAACAAATCTTTTCACGTGTTAGGCAAGTTTTGGCAAATAAAGCAGTATATTATCTTTGTGAAGAAACAAAGTGTCAAAAAGATGCAATTTTTGAATTTCTGCATGATTTAACATCTAATAGAAAGGAAAAAGGAAATTATAATTATTTTATGTATCAAATGAGAACCATCATGCTGAAACCTGAAGGAAATACAGAGAACATTCAGTTCAATAATATTCTCCAATTCAGTAGATTAAGTCGAATTCTCTTTCTTGGGTAAGCAGAATCCTCCTGGACTAAATATTTATATTGTTTAGTGTGAAACTGAATATTCAGTCAACTTGGAATTGTCTTTACCTACTTTTATATACTTCAGAGATTCCACAAATATTAATTTTATATTTATCATAAGAATTTTTAATCACGTACATCCTATAGATAAACTGGATAAATTAAAAGTGATGATTGACACTCTTCTCTCTTCATTTCTTGATAATATTCATCTCATATAATGAGCTTCTATGATTTCCTTTAACACTCACATATGATCTGGAAGAGAGGCTAAAATTTCCCAAAATAACTTTCAAATTATTTCTGTCTTAATGTAATTGCTCCTGCAAATGTAATGCCCTGGTAGTTTATTGATCACAGTTATAATGTGCTTTTTATACTCCTGCACTGTACACTACCCTTCATTGCTACATTAACTTACACCATTTAAAACCCATTTTCTTTTCCCTTAATTTTGAACTAATAAAGTCTGACAAAGTTATGAGTTCTCCTGTAATATTTTTTCCTACAGAACATGATTACTGGTATTGCATAGTAGTTAAATGGATGGGCTAGGGAATTAGATACATCTAGGTTGCCTTACAAATAGCTGTGAAAGGAAGAGAACTGAAAAGCAAAGGAGAAAAGGAAACATAAGTATCTGAATGCAGAGTTTCAAAGAATAGCAAGAAGATATAAGAAACCCTTCCTCAGCGATCAATACAAAGAAATAGAGGAAAACAACAGAATAGGAAAGACTAGAGATCTCTTCAAGAAAATTAGAGATACCAAGGGAATATTTCATGCAAAGATGGGCTCTATAAAGGACAGAAATTGTATGGACTTAACAGAAGCAGAAGATATTAAACAGAGGTGGCAAGAATACACAGAAGAACTGTACAAAAAAGATCTTCATGACCAAGATAATCACGATGGTGTGATCACTCACCTAGACCCAGACATCCTGGAATGTGAAGTCAATGGGCCTTAGAAAGCATCACTACAAACAAAGCTAGTGGAGGTGATGGAATTCCAGTTGAGCTATTTCAAATCCTGAAAGATGATGGTATGAAAGTGCTGCATTCAATATGCCAGCAAATTTGGAAAACTCAGCAGTGGCCACAGGACTGGAAAAGGTCAGTTTTCATTCCAATTCCAAAGAAAGGCAATGCCAAAGAATGCTCAAGCTACTGCACAATTGCACGCATCTCACATGCTAGTAAAGTAATGCTCAAAATTCTCCAAGCCAGGCTTCAGCAATACGTGAACCATAAACTTCCAGATGTTCAAGCTGGTTTTAGAAAAGGCAGAGGAACCAGAGATCAAATTGCCAGCATCCGCTGGATCATGGAAAAAGCAAGAGAGTTCCAGAAAAGCATCTATTTCTGCTTTATTGACTATGCCAAAGCCTTTGACTGTGTGGATCACAATAAACTGTGGAAAATTCTGAAGGAGATGGGCATACCAGACCACCTGACCTGCCTCTTGAGAAACCTATATGCAAGGTCAGGAAGCAACAGTTAGAACTGGACATGAAACAACAGACTGGTTCCAAACAGGAAAAGGAGTACATCAAGGCTGGATATTGGACCCTGGTAATTTAACTTGTATGCAGAGTACATCATGAGAAACGCTGGGCTGGAAGCACAAACTGGAATCAAGATTGCTGGGAGAAATATCAATAACCTCAGATATGCAGATGGCACCACCCTTATGGCAGAAAGTGAAGAAGAACTAAAAGCCTCTTGATAAAAGTGAAAGAGGAGAGTGAAAAAGTTGGCTTAAAGCTCAACATTCAAAAAAAAGGAAGATCATGGCATCTAGTCTCATCACTTCATGGGAAATAGATGAGGAAACAGTGGAAACAGTGTCACTTTATTTTTTGGGCTCCAAAATCACTATAGATGGTGATTGCAGCCATGAAATTAAAAGACACTTACTCCTTGGAAGGAAAGTTATGACCAACCTAGATAGCATATTCAAAAGCAGAGACATTACTTTGCCAACAAAGGTCCATCTAGTCAAGGCTATGGTTTTTCCTGTGGTCATGTATGGATGTGAGAGTTGGACTGTGAAGAAAGCTGAGCACCGAAGAATTGATGGTTTTGAACTGTGGTGTTGGAGAAGACTCTTGAGGGTCCCTTGGACTGCAAGGAGATCCAACCAGTCCATTCTACAGGAGATCGGTCCTGGATGTTCTTTGGAAGGACTGATGCTAAAGCTGAAACTCCAGTACTTTGGTCACCTCACGCGAAGAGTTGACTCATTGGAAAAGACTCTGATGCTGGGAAGGATTGGGGCAGGAGGAGAAGGGGACGACAGAGGATGAGATGGCTGGATGGCATCACCGACTCAATGGATGTTAGTTTGAGTGAACTCCGGGAGTTGGTGATGGACAGGGAGGCCTGGCGTGCTGCAATTCATGACGTCGCAGAGAGTTGGACATGACTGAGAGACTGAACTGAACTGAAGGTTCACATTTAAATGCTTTTGGTGTTAAATGTGGGAAGTTGAGTTATTTAAATTACTGCAACTGAACACCGGAGAAGGCAGGGGCACCCCACTCCAGTACTCTTGCCTGGAAAGTCCCATGGACGGAGGAGCCTGGTAGGCTGCAGTCCAAGGGGTTGCTAAAAGTCGGACACGACTGAGCGACTTCACTTTCACTTTTCACTTTCATGCATTGGAGAAGAAAATGGCAACCCGCTCCAGTGTTCTTGCCTGGAGAATCCCAGGGATGGGGGAGCCTGGTGGGCTGCCGTCTATGGAGTCGCACAGAGTCGGACACAACTGAAGCGACTTAGCATCAGCAGCAGCAGCAACTGAACACCTCACTTCAAAAATGATAATTAGACTATGTCACCCTGGTGGCTCAGACAGTAAAGCCTCTGTCTACAATGAGGGAGGCCCGAGTTGATACCCGGATCAGGAATTTCCCCTGGTGAAGGAAATGGCAACCCACTCCAGTATTCTTGCCTGGAAAATCCCAAGGACGGAGAAACCTGGTAGGCTACGTCTATGGGGTCACAAAGAATCTGACAAGACTGAGCGACTTCACTTTCACCTTACATTTTAAGTATTATATATATAATCTGTGAAAGTCATTTAGCCCACTCTTGCCTAAAAAAGTAAAGAAAGTGAAGATGCTCAGTCATGTCGGACTCTTTCCGATTCCACGCCATAGACTGTAGCCCACCAGGCTTCTCGGTCCATGGGATTTTCCAGGCATGAATACTGGAGTGGGTTGCCATTTCCTTCTCCAGGGGATTTTCCTGACCCAGGGATTGAATCCGGGTCTCCCACATTGTAGGCAGACTACCATCTGAGCTACCAGGGAAGCCCAATCTTGGTTATTATGAGTCTAATTGCCTTCTGGGTGGTGGTGTAAGCCTAAGCATTTGTGCATTTGGTCATCTGAGTAATATGATAGTTCCTAAATATTTTAATGAACAGAGAATTAAAATCATCTATGAATGAAATCTATCTTTCTTACTACTTGTTTTCTATCATTTTATTTACTTTCATGGTTATAAATTTAAGCTGTTTGTTCTTGGTGGTATGATAAGGTAACAAAGCTTATAAATGGTTTACTGAATGGAAAATATAGTATAAATTTCTACTAAGATAGACTTTACTTCCAAATTTTCATTTTATATAGTATATGAAAAATACCGCTAGGCAGTCCCATTTTATGAAATCCAAAACAGGGAATATCTTTTAGTTTTCTCATGAAGATAAGTCATTGGGAAATGTTGACAAAATTATTTTAGTATAAATTGATCATGGTGATAGTGACTTAATATGAATTGAAAACAGAAAACAATGTCTTTACAATGACAGTTGAGACATCAATTATTGAGTATACATCAAATTGAAATGTTAAGCAATTATTAATAGTTAATTGTTAATTTTTATAAAACCCAACGCACACTCATCTCTCCTAGGCTTTCAAAATTAGAACACGTGCACATTTACTTTTGTAGATACATATGCATCTACCCTAATGAAGACAATTCAATGTATCTTTATAATAATTCTCATACATTATATTCAATAGTGACTTGGTAGACCATACATAAATATGACTTCTAATACCAAAAAAACCTTTAAGTTTATACAAGACAAAAGAAAGTTGATCACTCCCTATTAATGTAGATAATATTAAGAAAATTACTATGTCTAATTAATTATCAACTGTATTTCAGCCTGCTTTGTTGTATGATAAACATTTTAGTGACTTAAAATAATATCATTTAATTTTCATGTACATTTCTTTTTTTTTCTTTTTTTTAAATTTTTTATTTTTACTTTATTTTGCTTTACAATACTGTATTGGTTTTGCCATACATTGACATGAATCCACCACGGGTGTACATGCGATCCCAAACATGAACCCCCCTCCCACCTCCCTCCCCACAACATCCTTCTGGGTCATCCCCGTGCACCAGCCCCAAGCATGCTGTATCCTGCATCGGACATAGACTGGTGATTCGATTCTTACATGATATTATACATGTTTCAATGCCATTCTCCCAAATCATCCCACCCTCTCCCTCTCCCTCTGAGTCCAAAAGTCCGCTATACACATTCATGTACATTTCTGTAAGTTGGCTGGTGTAAAGCTTATTCAGGTTGGACTCAGCTGGCTTTGGCTCCAAGATAAGGAGTGGAGCCAAGCTCATTTTAGATATCTATGTATTGATTTCATTATATGTATATATTTTCAATGTAATAAATTAAATATTTCAAATATGTGTATACTTAAATTATTTCAATAATGACAGATTGCTGTATTATATTTCATGATATGGACATACCCTAGGTTTACTTAATCAGTTTCTAACAATGTGTATTTATGTTTTCTTACATTTTCACTATTAGAAAAATATGTTTCCCTAGGCATTAGTGTACAGACATTGTTACTCTTACATAAGGCAAATCTTTAGAGAATAAAGAGAAGTAAAGTAATTCCTATAATATAAGATATGCACATTTCTAATGCAATAAGTTTTTTTCAAACTGCCTTTTATAGAGCAATTAAATTTCTACTCTCAACAACAGTTGGCATTATTAAAACCTGATGGCTAAAATATGCTAATAATGTTCTAATCTGCATTCCATTTTATTATTAATGAGATAATGTACCCTTTTATGGACCATTTTTATTCCTTCTTTTTTGGCTCCACTTCATAATTGCTTCCAAATTATTTAATTGAGTGGGTTTTATTTTCCTTCTTTGCTTTGTAGGAAATGTTTATATATCCTGGCTCTCAATGCTCTATATGATAAACATGTGGCAAATGTATCTTTTCAGTTGCTGCTTGTCTATTAGCAATATTTATGGTGAATCAGAATTTTAATCTTGATATAACCAAGTTTATCAAAGTTTACTTTATGACTATTCCTTTTTATGTCTTGTTAATATTTTTCTCTCCTATAGACACAAATATTGCATACTAATTTTTATTCAAATTCTCCTAATATTTTTAAAGCATATACTGCAGAACCATAATCTTAGGTTTACATCCTAGTATGCAATTTAGCAGCTTTATGACATTGAGCAAGAAACCCCTCTGTGCTTCACTTTCCAAAACTAAAAATTAGAATTATACTAAACAGCAGCATATTTGCTACTATTGGTGACTAAGTGCCAGCAAATTTGGAAAACTCAGCAGTGGCCACAGAACTGGAAAAGTTCAGTTTTCATCCCAATCCCAAAGAAAGGGAATGCCAAAGAATGCTCAAACTACCGCACAATTGCACTCATCTCACATGCTAGTAAAGTAATGCTCAAAATTCACTGAGACAGGCTTCAGCAATACGTGAACCATAAACTTCCAGATGTTCAAGCTGGTTTTAGAAAAGGCAGAGGAACCAGAGATCAAATTGTCAACGTCTGCTGGATCATGGAAAAAGCAAGAGAGTTCAAGAAAAACATCTATTTCTGCTTTATTGACTATGCCAAAGCCTTTGACTGTGTGGATCACAATAAACTGTAGAAAATTCTGAAGGAGATGTGACTAGCAGACCACCTGAACTGCCTCTTGAGAAACCTATATGCAGGTCAGGAAGCAACAGTTAGAACTGCACATGGAACAACAGACTGGTTCCAAATAGGAAAAGGAGTACATCAAGGCTGGATATTGTCAGCCTGCTTATTCAACTTCTATGCAGAATACATCATGAGAAATGCTGGGGTGGAGGCAGAACAAGCTGGAATCAAGATTGCCAGGAAAAATATCAATAACTTCAGATATGCAGATGGCACCACCCTTATGGCAGAAAGTGAAGAAGAACTAAAGATCCTCTTGATGAAAGTGAAAAAGGAGAGTGAAAAAGTTGGCTTAAAACTCAATATTCAGAAAACGAAGATCATGGCATCTGGTCCCATCACTTCATGGGAAATAGATGGGAAAAGAGTGGAAACAGTTCAGTTCAGTTCAGTTCAGTCGCTCAGTCGTGTCCGACTCTTTGCGACCCCATGAATTGCAGCACGCCAGGCCTCCCTGTTCATCACCATCACCCGGAGTTCACTCAGACTCACGTCCATCCAGTCGGTGATGCCATCCAGCCATCTCATCCTCGGTCGACCACTTCTCCTCCTGCCCCCAATCCCTCCCAGCATCAGAGTCTTTTCCAATGAGTCAACTCTTCACATGAGGTGTCCAAAGTACTGGAGCTTCAGCTTTAGCATCATTCCTTCCAAAGAAATCCCAGGGTTGATCTCTTTCAGGATGGACTGGTTGGATCTCCTTGCAGTCCAAGGGACTCTCAAGAGTCTTCTCCAACACCACAGTTCATAAGCATCAATTCTTCAGCGCTCAGCCTTCTTCACAGTCCAACTCTCACATTGATACATGACCACAGGAAAAACCATAGCCTTGACTAGACGGACCTTAGTCAGCAAAGTAATGTCTCTGCTTTTGAATATACTATCTAGGTTGGTCATATCTTTTCTTCCAAGGAGTAGGCGTCTTTTAATTTCATGGCTGCAATTACCACAGTGATTTCGGACCCCAAAAAATAAAGTCTGACACTGTTTCTACTGTTTCCCCATCTATTTTCCATCAGTGATGGGCCAGATGCCATGATCTTCGTTTTCGGAATGTTTTGATTTAAGGCAACTTTTTCGTGCTCCTCTTTCACTTTCATTAAGGGGCTTTTTAGTTCCTCCTCACTTTCTGCCATAAGGGTGGTGTCATCTCCATATCTGAGGTTATTGATATTTCTCCTGGCAATCTTGATTCCAGCTTGTGTTTCTTCCAGTCCAGCATTTCTCATGATGTACTCTGCATAGAAGTTAAATAAGCAGGGTGACAGTATACAGCCTTGACCTACTTCTTTTCCTATTCGGAACCAGTCTGTTGTTCCATGTCCAGTTCTAACTGTTGCTTCCTGACCTGCATACAGATTTCTCAAGAGGCAGGTTAGGTGGTCTGGTATTCCCATCTCTTTCAGAATTTTCCACAGTTTATTGTGATCCACACAGTCAAAGGCTTTGATAGTCAATAAAGCAGAAATAGATGTTTTTATGGAACTCCCTTGCTTTTTCCATGATCCAGCAGATGTTGGCAATTTTAGAAAAACTGCCTTTTCTAAAGCCAGCTTGAACATCAGGGAGTTCACCATTCACATATTGCTGAAGCCTGGCTTGGAGAATTTTGAGCATTACTTTACTAGCATGTGAGATGAGTGCAATTGTGCGGTAGTTTGAGCATTCTTTTGCATTGCCTTCCTTTGGAATTGGAATGAACACTGACCTTTTCCAGTCCTGTGGCCACTGCTGAGTTTTCCAAACTTGCTGGCAAATTGTGTGCAGCACTTTCACAGCATCATCTTTCAGGATTTGAAACAGCTCAACGGGAATTCCATCACCTCCACGAGCTTTGTTCGTAGAGATGCTTTCTAAGACCCACTTGATTTCACATTCCAAGATGTTTGGCTCTAGATTAGTGATCACATCATCATGATTATCTGGGTCATCAAGATCTTTTTTGTACTGTTCTTCCGTGTGTTCTTGCCACCTCTTCTTAACATCTTCTGCTTCTCTTAGATCCATACAATTTCTGTCCTTTATCGAGCCCATCTTTGCATGAAATATTCCCTTGGTATCTCTAATTTTCTTGAAGAGATCTCTAGTCTTTCCCATTCTGTTGTTTTCCTCTATTTCTCTGCATTGATCTCTGAAGAAGGCTTTCTTATCTCTTCTTGCTATTCTTTGGAACTCTGTATTCAGATGCTTATATCTTTCCTTTTCTCCTTTGCTTTTCACCTCTCTTCTTTTCACAGCTATTTGTAAGGCCTCCCCAGACAAACATTTTGCTTTTTTGCATTTGTTTTCCATGGGGATGGTCTTGATCTCTGTCTCCTGTACAATGTCACGAACCTCATTCCATGGTTCATCAGGCACTCTGTCTATCAGATCTAGACCCTTAAATCTATTTCTCACTTCCACTGTATAATCATAAGGGATTTGATTTAGGTCATACCTGAATGGTCTAGCGGTTTTCCCTACTTTCTTCAATTTAAGTCTGAATTTGGCAATAAGGAGTTCATGATCTGAGCCACAGTCAGCTCCTGGTCTTGTTTTTGTTGACTGTATGGAGCTTCTGCATCTTTGGCTGCAAAGAATATAATCAATCTGATTTCAGTGTTGATCATCTGGTGATGTCCATGTGTAGAGTCTTCTCTTGTGTTGTTGCAAGAGGGTGTTTGCTATGACCAGTGCATTTTCTTGGCAAAACTCTATTAGTCTTTGCCCTGCTTCATTCCGCATTCCAAGGCCAAATTTGCCTGTTACTCCAGGTGTTTCTTGACTTCCTACTTTTGCATTCTGTATGGTTTTATTTCTGGATCTAGGCACTCAATTTGTTCCATTTACCTATTTTTCTATCTAAAGTGGCCAACTGTCTGAATTAATTCCTGAATTTCATTTCAATGAACATGTTTTGGATTGCTAGTAAATAGAAACATGCTTACTTTTTGTGTTTTTTTTGCCTTTTGTTTATTTTTTTCCTTATTAATCTCAACAATTAGTTCTAGTAGGTTTTGCTTATTTTTGTAGATTCTTTGGAACTTTCTCTGTAGACTGGAGTGCTATCATATGTAAAGACAGGATTATTCTTCCTTTCTAACAATCTGTTTTATGACTGATAAGTTTTAAAATACTTCAGATTTAAAATACTTTGGTGATTTAGGAAGTTCTGACCTTGATATAATTAAAACTTTTCGATATATTAGTATACCTACAAATAAGCATTTGGAAGAAAAGTAAGTGTTCACTAAATTCATCAATTAGCCTGACACAGTGTTCCCAAAGCTAAAGCATGGCTGAATATATGCTTACAATCCAAGTCTTTACAAAAATGAGAAAATATACTATCAATCAGTATACTATGACAATATAACAGGTAGTTAATAGTTTTCTTAAAAAGACTTGGTAGATAAATACAAGTAAATGAAAATATAACTATGATTCACTGATATCTTAAGTATATCACTTTGTATTTATTGTTGTTGTTTAGTCATTAAATTGTATCCCACTCTTTGTGACCCTCATGGACTGTGGCATGCCTGGCTTCCCTGTCTTTCACTTTCTCCCAGAATTTGCTCAGACTAATGTTCATTGAGTCATTGATGCCTTCCAATGTCTCATCCTCTATTGCCTCCTTTTCCTCTTGCCCTCAATCTTTCTCAACATCAGTATTGACTTTTTGCATCAGGTGGCCAAAGTATTGAAGCTTCAGATCAGTATCAGTCCTTCAAATGAATTATCAGGGATGGTTTCCTTGAGGATTAACTGGCTTGTTTCTGTTGCTGTCCAAAGAACTCTCAAGAGTCTTCTCCAGCACCACACTTTGAAAGCATCAATTCTTAAGCACCCAGACTTCTTTATGGTCCAAATCTTGCATTGTTACCTGACTACTGGAAAAACCATAGCTTTGACTATATGGACTTTTGTGGTAAAGTAATGTTTTGCTTTTTAATACCCTGCCTAGGCTTGTCATAGCTTTTCTTCTAAGGAGCAAGTGTTTAATTTCATGGCTACAGTCACTGTCCACAATGATTTTGGAGCCCAAGAAAATAAAATCTTCCATTGTTTGGATTGTTTCCCCAACTATTTGCCATGAAGTGATAGGACCTGATGCCATGATCTTAGATTTTGAGCTTTTTAATTTTCCATTCTCACCCTCATCAAGAGGTTCTTTAGTTCCTATATGCTTTCTGTCATTCAAATAAGTTCAGTTCAGTCACTCAGTTGTGTCCAACTCTTTGCGACCCCATGGACTGCAGCACGCCAGGCCTCCCTGCCCATAACCAACTCCCAGAGTTTACTCAAACTCATGTCCATTGAGTTGGTGATGTCATCCAATAATCTCATTCTCTGTCATCCCCTTATTCTCCTGCCTTCAATCTTTCCCAGAAACAGGTTCTTTTCAAATGAGTCAGCTCTTCACATCAGGCAGCCAAAGTATTGGAATTTCAGCTTCAGCATCAGTCCTTCCAATGAACACCCAGGACTGATTTCCTCTAGGATGGACTAGTTGGATCTCCTTGCAGTCCAAGGGACTCTCAAGAGTCTTCTCCAACACCACAGTTCAAAAGCATCAATACATCGGCACTCAGATTTCTTAATAGTCCAACTCTCATATCCATACATAACTACTGGAAACCCATAGTTTTGACTAGACTGGCCTTTGTTGGTAAAGTAATGTCTCTGTAATTTAACATGCTGTTTAGATTGGTCATATGCAAAGTAGGGAGTGAAGAAATACCTGGAGTAACAGGGAAATTTGGCCTTTGAGTAGAGAATGAAGCAGAGTAAAGGATAATAGAGTTTAGCCAAGAGAACACACTGGTCATAGCAGACAGTCTCTTCCAACAACACAAGAGAAGACTCTGCACATGGACATCACCAGATGGTCGACACCGAAATCAGATTGATTAGATTCTTTGCAGCCAAATATGGAGAAGCACTATGCACTCAGCAAAAACAAGACCAGAAGCTGACTGTGGCTCAGATCATGAACTCCCGATTGCCAAATTCACACTTAAATTTAATAAAGTAGGGAAAACCACTAGACCATTCAGGTATGACCTAAATCAAATTCCTTCTGATTATACAGTTGATAAGTCACGTCAGTCGTGTCCGACTCTGTGTGACCCCATAGACGGCAGCCCACCAGGCTCCCGTCCCTGGAATTCTCCAGGCAAGCATACTGGAGTGGGTTGCCATTTCTTTTTCCAGTGCATGAAAGTGAAAACTGAAAGTGAAGTTGCTCAGTCCTGTCCAACTCTTCATGACCCCATGGACTGCAGCCTACCAAGCTCCTCCATCCATGGGATTTCTTAGGCAAGAGTACTGGAGTGGGTCGCCATTGCCTTCTCCGGATTATACAGTAGAAGTGCCAAATAGATTCAAGGGATTAGATATGATATATAGAGTGCTTGAAGAACTATGGACAGAGATTCATGACATAGGAGATAAGGAGCAAGACCATCCTCAAGAAAAAGAAATGCTAAAAGGCAAAATGGTTGTCTGAGGTGGCCTTATAAAATAGCTGTGCAAAGAAGAGAAGTGAAAAGCAAAGGAGAAAAGGAAAGATATAAGCATCTGAATGCAGAGTTCCAAAGAATAGAAAGGAGAGATAAGAAAGCTTTCCTCAATGATCAAAGCAAAGAAATAGAGGAAAACAACAGAATGGGAAAGTCTACAGATCTCTTCAAGAAAATTAGAGATACCAAGGGAAATTTCATGCAAATATGGGCACAATAAAGGACAGAAATGGTATGGATCTAACAAAAGAAGAAGATTTTAACAAGAGTTGTCAAGATACCAGAAGAACTATCCAAAAAAGATATTCACGACCCAGATAATCATGATGGTGAGATCACTCACCAAGAGCCAAACATGATGGAATGTGAAGTCAAGTGGATCTTAGGAAACATCACTACAAACAAAGCTAGTGGGGTGATGGAATTCCAGTTGAGCTATTTCAAATCCTGAAAGATGATGCTGTGAAAGTGCTTCACTCAATATGCCAGCAAATTTGGAAAACTCAGCAGTGGCCACAGGACTGGAAAAGGTAAGTTTTCATACCAGTCCCAAAGAAAGACAATGCCAAAGAATGCTCAAACTACCACACAATTGCACTCATCACACTAGCTAGTAAAGTAATGTTTAAAATTCTCCAAGCCAGGCTTCAACAGTATGTGAACTGTGAACTTCTGGATGTTCAAGCTACATTTAGAAATGGCAGAAGAATCAGAGATCAAATTGCCAACGTCCTTGGATCATCGAAAAAGCAAGAGAGTTCCAGAAAAACATCTATTTCTGCTTTATTGACTATGCCAAAGCCTTTGACTGTGTGGATCACAATAAACTGGAAAATGCTGAAAGAGTTGGGAATACCAGACCACTTGACCTGCGTCTTGAGAAATATGTATGCAGGTCAGGAAGCAACAGTTAGAACTGGACATGGAACAACAGACTGGTTCCAAATAGGAAAAGGAGTACATCAAGGCTGTATATTGTCACCCTGCTTATTTAACTTACATACAGGCTTCATCATGAGAAATGCTTGGCTGGATGAAGCACACGCTGGAATCAAGATTGGCAGGAGGAATATCAATAACCTCAGATATGGAGATGACACCACCCTTGTGGCAGTAAGTGAAGAACTAAAAATCCTCTTGACGATAGTGAAGGAGAAGAGTGAAAAGTTTGGGTTAAAGCTCAACATTCAGAAAACTAAGATCATTGCATCTGGTCCCATCACTTCATGGCAAATAGATGGGGAAACAGGGACTGTCTTTATTTTTTGCGGCTCCAAAATCACTGCAGATGGTGATTGCAGCCATGAAATTAAAAGACGCTTACTCCTTGGAAGAAAATTTGTGACCAACCTAGACAGCATATTAAAAACAGAAACATTACTTTGCCAACAAAGGTCCATCTAGTCAAATCTATGGTTTTTCCAGTAATCATGAGAGTTGAATTACAAAGAAAGCTGAGCGCTGAAGAATTGATGCTTTTGAGCTGTGGTATTGGAGAAGACTCAAGAGTCCGTTGCACTGCATGGAGATCCAACCAGTTCATCCTAAAGGAAATCAGTCCTGAATATTCATTGGAAGGACTGATGCTGAAGCTGAAACTCCAGGACTTTAGCCATCTGATATGAAGAACTGACTCAGCTGAAAAGACCCTCTTGTTGGGAAAGTTTGAAGTCAGGTGGAGAAGGGGATGACAGAGAATGAGATGGTTGGATATCATCAATGACTCAATGGACATGAGTTTGAGTAAACTCCTGGAGTTGCTGATGGACAAGGAGGGCTGGTGTGTTGCAGTCCATGGGGTCACAAAGTGTTGGACATGACTGAGGAACTGAACTGACTGACAACTTAAAGTGGCTTCCCCAGTGGCTCATTGGAAAAGAATCCCCCTGACAATGCAGATGATGCAGGAGATAGGGATTCAATACCTGGGTCAGGAAGATTCCCTGGACTATGAAATGGCAACCCAGTCCAGTATTCTTGCCTGGGAAATCCCATGGAAGGAGGAGTCTGGCAGGCTACAGCCATGAAGTCATTAAGGCATCTGGCATTATTTAGCAACAAAGCAACAATAGCTTAAAAAAGATTTTTCAGGGAGGTATATCCCATAAATTATTTCTCTCTAAATTTGTTTAATATAAGTAAATGTAGGCAAATGAGATTCAATCTGCTGAGAACTTTTATTCCATAGATTAGGATCCTTCCTTGAGGAAATGATATTGGCTTGTTTGCCAGGAATTCTGTTGTTTGTATGTATACAAGGAGATTAATTAAGCTATCTTCTTTTTATTCCAGAAGTGATCCCATAGTAAAAGGAGAGGATCAATAGCTGTCTAACCATTTCTTCCTCATTGTTTAATGCAGGAACTGCAAAAGTTGGGACAGTGGAAATATGCATAAGTTTGGATTCTCCAGAGAAATATAACCAATCTAATCAGTTAAAAGAAAAGCTTTGAAAGCAAAAGTAGAATTTTCTGGAAAAGAAATTCTGCAACCTTGAGGCTACCCAAGCTCTGTACCTGCCAGCCTGCTATAGAAGATTTCAAATTTACCAGTCCCACAATCACGTGAGCCCATTTCTTAATTCTTTTCTCCAAGGTCAGTTTTTGCTCCTAAGGCTTTTCAGCCAATTGAATGAGGCCCACCCACATTATCTAAGGTAATCCTATTTAAAGTCAACTGATTGTGGGGGATATACACACATACAAAACCCTCCACCACAAAACTGAGATTAGTGCTCAATTAAACAACTGAGTGCCATAGCTAAGCAAAGTCTACACATAAACCATCACAAAATGTGGGTCCTCTGCTGATACAAGTGATTCTTTCATTGGAAAAGTATTCAAACCTTTTCCTAAACACAGGAATCTCCCTTGATGATGGATTTCTGTTGACAAGCCTGATTTTATGTTATGACTGGTTAGAAACTACTCTGTTTAATATACCTAGTTTCAATCCATGCAGAGTCCATCTGGAAACTCATAGTCTACTGGTGTTTAAAATATTTTTTGAGAGATATCTCAAAAAATATTGCCTATATTGCCTATTATAGTGTGGCTTTGCTCTATCTGGTTTCCCTGGTGACTCATATGGTGAAGAATTTGCCTGCAATGAAAAAGCTGTTGTTCAGTCACTCAGTTGTGTCCAACTCTTTGCAACCCCATGGACTGCAGCATGCCAGGCTTTTCTATTCTTCACCATTTCCCGAAGCTTGCTCAAAATCATGTCTACTGAGTCAGTCATGCCATCCAACCATCTTGTCCTCTGTTGTCCCTGCAGTGCAGGAAACCTGGTTTTAATTCCTGGGCCTGGAAGATACTCTGGAGAAGGGAATTGCAACCCACACCAGTATTCTTGCTTGAAGAATTCCATGGTTGGAGGAGCCTAGTGAGCTACAGTCCATAGGGTTGCAAAGAGTCAGATATGACTGATTGATTAACTTTACTCTATATGGTGGTGCAAGTGGTAAAGGACCCCCTGCCAGTGCAGGAGACACAAGAGACATGGGTTTGATCCCTGGATCAGGAAGATCCCCTGGAGAAGGGCATGGCAACCCACTCCAGTATTCTTACTTGGAGGAGCCTGGCAGGCTGCACTCCATAGGGTCACATAGAGTCAGACACGACTGAAGTGAATTAGCACACACATATGCCATATTGCATTTTCAAAAGGTGGCCACACTAATATCATCCATCTCACATACATTCTACTTTGTTATCATGACATTTCTCCCACTGAGAATAATTTAGAGGAAAAAGCTATTATATAATTTTATCAAAATATTGGTTTTGGGGTGGATAACATGTCTTAGTGTTAATATATTTAGCATTTTAACAATCTAGTACATGTTGTTTAAATTGCAGATTTTCTCTTTATGTTTTTGTTATATGTATGTATGTATGTATATATATATATATATATATATATATATATATATATATATCTCCTTACTATCCTTAAAGTACTTAATCTAAAAATTTTAATATATATCTCTAGCTTTTTGAACTCGATTCTCAATGTCACTGTGCTGTGTGCTTATTACTATCTGACTCTTTTGAGACCCCATAGACTGTAGCCCACCAGGTTCCTCCAGCCATGGGATTATATAGACAAGAATGCTGGAGCAGACTGCGATTTCCTACTCCAGGAGATATTTCTGACCCAGGGATCAAACCTGTGATTCCTGTGTCTCCTACAGTGGCAGGAGGATTCTTCACCATTGTGCCACCTGGGAAGACCCATGTGTCACCATCTCTAAGGTATTTTGTACTAGATGTTCTCAGGTAGCCCAAACTTTTCTGCTTTATGACTCTCTGTGACTATGGAAAGCTCTGAGCTTTTTGCTCCTAGTATCATTATCCTGTGGCAATAAGGAGTTCATGATCTGAGCCACAGTCAGCTCCCAGGCTTGTTTTTGCTGACTGTATAGAGCTTCTCTCTCTTTGGCTGCAAAGAATATAATTAATCTGATTTCGGTGTTGACCATCTGGTAATGTTCATGTATAGTCTTCTCTTGTGTTTTTGGAAGAGGGTGTTTGCTATGACCAGTGCGTTCTCTTGGCAGAACTCTATTAGCCTATGCCCTGCTTCATTCTGTACTCCAAGGCCAAATTTGCTGGTTATTCCAGGTGTTTCTTGACTTCCTACTTTTTCATTCTAGTCCCCTGTAATGAAAATGACATCTTTTTGTGGTGTTAGTTCTAGCAGTTCTTGTAGGTCTTCATAGAACTGTTCAACTTCAGCTTCTTCAGCATTACTGGTCGGGGCATAGACTTGGATTACTGTGATATTGAATGGTTTGCCTTGGAAACGAATAGAGATCATTCTGTCATTTTTGAGATTGCATCCATGTACTGCATTTCGGATTCTTTTGTTGACTATGACGTCTACTCCATTTCTTCTAAGGGATTCCTGCCCGCAGTAGTAGATATAATGGTCATCTAAGTTAAATTCACCCATTCCAGTCCATTTATGTTCACTGATTCCTAGAATGTCAATGTTCACTCTTGCCATCTCCTGTTTGACCACTTCCAATTTACCTTGATTCATGGACCTAACTTTGAGCTAACAGCCAGGTTCCTATGCAATATTGCTCTTTACAGCATTAGACCTTGCTTCTATCACCAGTCACATCCTCAAGTGTGTGTTGTTTTTGCTTTGGCTCCATCCCTTCATTCTTTCTGGAGTTATTTCTCCACTGATCTCTAGTAGTATATTGGGCACCTACTGACCTGGGGAGTTCATCTTTCAGTGTCCTATCTTTTTGCCTTTTCATACTGTTCATGGGGTTCTCAAGGCAAGAATACTGAAGTGGTTTGCCATTCCCTTCTCCAGTGGACTACATTCTGGCTGACCTCTCCAACATGACCCATCCATCTTGAAGGCCCCACACAGCATGGCTTAGTTTCATTGAGTTAAAGGCTGTGGTCCGTGTGATCAGATTGGCTAGTTGTCTGTGATTGTGTTTCAGTCTGTCTGCTCTCTGATGCCCTCTCTCAGCACCTACAGTCTTACTTGGGTTTTTCTCTTATCTTGGATGTGGGGTATCTCTTCACGGCTGCTTCAGCAAAGTGCAGCCGCTGCTCCTTACCTTGGACGTGGGATAACTCCTCTCGGCCACCGCCCCGACCTTGGACGTGGCGTAGCTTCTCTTGGCCTCTGCCTCTGACCTTGGACGTGGAGTAGCTCTTCTCAGCTGCTCTGTTCCTGCGCCTTCGCAGCCACCATTTGGCATTCATTAATTACAGCGCCAAACTGATTGTCAAAATTATTTACATTCCCTGTGCCATCCAGGGTCCATAATCGTAACCATTCTTTTATCTCATTCTCGCATACCATGCCATTATTTCCCCTGTCCTAAATCACCCAGGTCCAGCTCTGGGACAAACTGAAGACCACCCATATAGCTCAGAGCCCACCTACATTATTCAAATTATTAAATTGTAAGCCATTTCTTCTGCCCTATCCTGCCATCCTTGCAAAGACTCTGGCCTGGGCTATCCTTTGTTTCTCCTCTTTGCTTCCTGACCATACCCATGTGTCTCTGCATACCATAGTGAGCCCTCTCCATGCCATGGTGTACAGCCTCCTCTTAGGAAATTTCAGTAAGGAAAATCTTTCAAAGCAGTTCTTCCACATCATCATTCAGGTACCTCTCTGAATTAAATATCCTGGTGATGCAACTGCCACACTGTCAAAAGACAGTGTTTTCATTGCTGGTGAGCATGAAAACCATTTAAAAAAAAGTTTTCAAAATGTGGGGACTTTGTTATAACAAAATCTGTATATACTTGTTTTAATCCATATAAAAGAAAAAAAATAATATGAAGACATTTAATCTTAGAATCAAATATTGATCACTAAAGCTAAATTAGGAAATATTTGCCAATATCTAACATAGAAAGATGCATTAAAATAAAGCTGTGAAAACTCTTAAGTTATTCATCCATATCTTAAGTTATCACAAGTTATCCAATTTATTCCAATATTTTTTTTTACAACTGTAGTGGAAATTATTGTAAGAAGCTGATAACACTATGTAATGAAGTTAATGAAGCAATCTCTGCATGAAATGTGGACTCTTTATCTGTTTCTAAATACAAGTATAGTCAATATATAAACTTTGATATGTATATATCATGATTTTCTTCTGTAGAAACCTCTCTTTCTTCCACTAGTTCCCTCTCTCTGTCTCTCTCTTTCTCTCTCAATGTGGTCACTGAATTTGGGGGCAAGTGATATTAGAAAGAATATAATAATTAAAATGCATTACATGCCTGCGTGTTGAGTTGCTTCACTTGTGTCCGACTCTTTGCAACTCCATTGACCTTACCCGTCTAGGCTCCTCTGGCCATGGGATTCTCCAGGAAAGAACACTGGAGTGGGTTGCTCTTCCCTCCTCCAGGGGATCTTCCTGAATCAGGGACTGAATCCATGTCTCTTTATGTCTCCTTCATTGGCAGGTGATTCTTTAATTCCAGTAATTTTTTTATAAGCTTAGTGGAAATTTTAAGGAGCTGATACACTGTATAATGAAGCTAATCAAGCAACATTTACATGAATTTTGGACTCCAACTCTTTCTAAATACAAGTAGAGTCAATATATAAAGTTTAATGTATACAATTTAAGGAAAAACATATGCCTGAGCAAGATGAGTTGTTTTGTTGTATAATCATTAGCTCTGGGCTTAAAGAAAAAAAAAAAAGTTTTCTGTGACTAAGCAAAGGAATGTAGGAACAAAAAAAAAGTGTGTCCTTTTCTTCTCCTCAAGAGCTCTAGACCCCTTTTTCCCCTTGGGGAACCCCAGGCTTCTTATCAACCTACCTGAGAATGAACTCTCTGATTCCAAAATCACCCCTTTTTCTTTTCTTTTTAACCCCTGGGAAGCCCTACAAGACATTATGCTAATAACTAAATGAAGGAATTTTTAGAAGATAAATATCATCAGAACAGATAGTGTTGATAGAGGTACACATATAACCTTAACTCCATGGTAACTGCTGAACTTCTTTTGAGCCTGGTGTTAAAGTAAGTCTAAGAAGTTGGTTGTACACACACAATTAATGCCCAAGGATTTGGTGCAACACTTAGGGTTGGCCCTTGTGTGGCAGACAGGATACTAAAAAAATGAGGTCTACAGGAATGGCACCATTAGGGAATGCAGAATGAGTTTACCATTATTTCTCTTGACTTCACCCCTTCCTTTCTCTCTTCAGTTCTAAACTCTCTTACCTGGAAACATATGGCAGACATTTTGAAACATATGATAGGCATTTTGTGTAAACCTAAAATCTGATGCTGGTAATCTAAGCCACCCTACCTCACTGTGACTGACACACAATACCCAGACCCCAAATCAGTGTGGTTCTTCAAAGAGGCATTTTTCAGAACCAAAGAAGAATTATAAATGCATGTCCAGAGACTTGCATTTTTTGTGTAAAAAAGTTTTCTTATAAAAAAAAAAAACTCCGTCAAATAGAATAGCTAAAATCGTACATTATGTCTTCTTTAATTTTTACCTTTCTAAATGTGGGAAGGGTGCTATTTAACACTGCTAACTATGGACACTTATTACTAATCCACGAGACATGGGGATTTATA
Source organism: Budorcas taxicolor (assembly GCF_023091745.1). Classification (NCBI taxonomy): domain Eukaryota; kingdom Metazoa; phylum Chordata; class Mammalia; order Artiodactyla; family Bovidae; genus Budorcas; species Budorcas taxicolor. Next base: position 60,964,713 of record NC_068921.1, on the reverse strand, counting down.
GAATTTATTTGATGGTTACATAAAATTTTATGCATATTCATAAGAACATAAGTAGAAATTAACTTTTCCAATGAGTAAATTAATGCTCAAAATTCTCCAAGCCAGGCTTCAGCAATTTGTGAACCATGAACTTCCTGATGTTCAAGCTGGTTTTAGAAAAGGCAGAGGAACCAGAGATCAGTTGCCAACATCTGCTGGGTCATGGAAAAAGCAAGAGAGTTCCAGAAAAACATCTATTTCTACCTTATTGACTATGCCAAAGCCTTTGACTGTGAGGATCACAATAAACTGTGGAGAAATTCTGAAAGAGATGGGAATACCAGACCACCTGACCTGCCTCTTGAGAAATCTGTATGCAGATAAGAAAACAACAGTTAGAATTGGACCTGGAACAACAGACTGATTCCAAATAGGAAAAGGAGTACGTCAAGGCTGTATATTGTCACCCTGATTATTTAACTTATATGCAGAGTACATCATGAGAAACGCTGGTCTGGAAGAAACACAAGCTGGAATCAAGATTGCCAGGAGAAATATCAATAACCTCAGATATGCAGATGACACCACCCTTATGGCAGAAAGTGAAGAGGAACTAAAAAGCCTTTTGATGAAAGTGAAAGTGGAGAGTGAAAAAGTTGCCTTAAAGCTCAACATTCCAAAAACGAAGATCATGGCATCCGGTCCCATCACTTCATGGGAAATAGAGAAACAGTGGAAACAGTGTCAGACTTCATTTTTTTGGGCTCCAAAATCACTGCAGATGGTGACTGTAGCCTTGAAATTAAAAGACGCTTACTCCTTGGAAGAAAAGTTATGACCAACCTAGATAGCATATTCAAAAGCAGAGACATTACTTTGCCAACTAAGGTCCGTCTAGTCAAGGCTATGGTTTTTCCAGTAGTCATGTATGGATGTGAGAGTTGGACTGTGAAGAAGGCTGAGCGCCAAAGAATTGATGCTTTTGAACTGTGGTGTTGGAGAAGACTCTTGAGAGTCCCTTGGACTGCAGGGAGATCCAACCAGTCCATTCTGAAGGCGATCAGCCCTGGGATTTCTTTGGAAGGAATGATGCTAAAGCTGAAGCTCCAGTACTTTGGCCACCTCATGCGGAGAGTTCACTCTCTGGAAAAGACTCTGATACCAGGAGGGATTGGGGGCAGGAGGAGAAGGGGACGACCACGGATGAGATGGCTGGATGGCATCACTGACTCAGTGGACGTGAATCTGAGTGAACTCCGGGAGTTGGTGATGTACAGGGAGGCCTGGTGTGCTGCAATTCATGGGGATGCAAAGAGTCGGACACGACTGAGTGACTGAACTGAACTGAACTGGGTCTTTTAAGATACATTCTTTGTTGTTCAGTCACTCAGTCATGTCTGATTCTTTGCAAGCTCATGGGCCATAGTATGCCAGGCTTCCCTGTCCTTCACTATCTCTCTGAGTTTGCTTAAACTCATGTTCATTGAGTTGATTATGTCATCCAACCATTTCATCCTCTGTCATTCCCTTCTCCTCCTGCTCTCAATCTTCCCAATATAATGGTCTTTTCCAGTGAGTTTGCTAGTCACATCAGGTGGCCCAAGTATTGGAGCTTCAGCATCAGTCCTTCCAATGAACATTCAGGGTTGATTTCCTTTAGGATTGACTGGTATAATCTGGGCATTGTTTCCACTTTGGTTCAGTCCCTTCATTCCTTCTGGACCTATTTATTCACTCGTTTCCACTAGCATTTTGGACACCTATTGACCTGGGGGGCTCATCTTTCGGTGTTATATATTTTTGCCTTTTCATACTGTTCATCAGGTTCTCAAGGCAAGAATGCTGAAGTGGTTTGCCATTCCTTTCTCCAGTAAAATACATTCTAATATTCCACTTTTGAAATTTGCTTATTTAAGCAAAACAACATTGAATGAGTTTTGAGCAGTTTTTAGATAATCCAATTAATTATCAAATACTTTGAATAGCCTAAAATCTCTGTTTCTAGATCCAGTTTTCTGACATGATGTAAATATTCTAGAGTCTCAAAGAGGAATGCTAAAGTCTAGCTTGGATATTGAACAGTGAACTGAATCATATAGTATCTTCCAAATGTCTATGTTTAAAGTTTTTGGTATGCTGTCTACTTTACTTCAAAACAGATACAATTCCTTAGTGATGTCATAGAGAAGAAATCTAAAAGAAAGGGTATAATGAGGATGTTCAAGAATGCTGGAGAAAAATAAATTTCTAGGAAAGGGAGTTATAAAGTAGATAAAGTGCTTGAGGACCATGGGAGTTGAACAAGGTTTCAAAAATGGAAGAGGGACAGAAACATCGAGAAGGACACTGAACGTAGGTATCCAAGCAGCATCTCTTAAGGAGGCAGAAGGTTTTTTGGAGGAGTGAGCTGCAATCTTTGAAAACAATTTGTTAGTTAAAGAGGAAGAATTTTTTTAAAGGTGTAAAGGTGTAAAAAACACTGCAAAGGAGAGTGAAAGAGAGAAATGGGAAGATTGAAAGTTTTGCTAAGTAAAGAAAATTCAATTTTCTTGTGGACAGAGGTCCAGTGTGACTATTACATTTATCAAACATCATGAGATATGTATGACACCCTCCCTTATCAATTCCCCTTGTCCCGTTGTTCCTGTTATTACCTTTCCCTCTCCTCTTTCATGAAATTCTGGCATTGGGTCAATATCATTTGGAAATTACTGCTGCTGCTGAATTTCATTTAGAGAAAGTGACAACACACATCTGTGACTATGACATTTAACCTACTAAATATAAAAGTAAAAGAGCATATTAACAAATGCCATCACCATCACAGGAATAAAGAGAAAATTGGCTCAGGTTATATTGAGAACATTTAAAAACACAAATGTATTATAAGCCTGAAAATAGGCCCTAAGGAAATTATATTTTATTTACATGGTAATTTATTTACCTTAAGTAAGGAGTGACACACTGTAGATAGTTTATGGGTTTATAGTTTTGGTAATTAATTCTTTAAACTTTCATGACACTTTAGCTTCTCTGATTTTCAAATTGTTTTGCATTCCATTAGAATCATACATTACTGGGTGGGGACAATCAGTACTCTATTTATATTGATTTATGTCAGAGAGGATATTGTTTTGATGTCTGAGGTGAAATGAAGCACTAGGAATCAACAAAAGCTAATTTGTTACTGCAGTCTTAAATAATTGTTCAATGTGAAGAAAATATGCATGTAATTCAAATATCTCATTCCTATTAATGTAGAAGGTAATTGAGTCATTACCACTGTCTCATCAATGGAGCTTTAGAAGCACTTGCCAGATAACTTCATTTATACAGCCAAGTTAAACTTTCTTTAGCCTTGACTCATTGAACAGTGCAATTTAGTACTTTGTAATAAATTGGGATTTTAAAAGGAAAATTGTATTGGTTTTCTACTTCTTGACACATATCTTTGGAATGGAAGACTGTTGCATATCAGGAATTCTCCTTCATAGGAGAGATGTGACTTATGATAAAAATAGTTGTTTAAGAGCCCCTTTTGAGCAGTTTCTCAGTTGTGTGGAATTGCATGTATCTTATTTAGCCATAGGTGCCGGGGTCCAGCTGCAGTGGATCCAGGGAAATTCGAAGCGTGGATGGCGTAGGCAAGGAAAAACTTATTTATTTATTAATATAAGATTTAGATTAGGAAGAAATAGTGTAGCAGGAAAACTTGGTTTACGTGGAAAGCCAATAAAGTTCCAGACAAGGAGCTTGCACCATCTACGTTAGGCCACCGGCATCCTCTTGAATAGCGGGGGGTGCCCCACCTTGGGCTCCCTCTCACATGGATCTTAGAAGCTGGAGCAAGTAAGTAGACATGGCGAGCCTCCATGGCCCAGATGGGAATTCAGCCAGAAATTAGAGTAAAGAGGACATGGGGGAAACCAGTCCAGTGACTGGCCTGGCCTCTATTGTCTAGAAAGGCCTTTTATACCTTTTTGATTGTACATAGAGATCAATGGATAATACAAAATTATGCAACATCAGCAGCCCTGACTCTTATCAAAACCAGGCTTTCTCTTTGCATACCTAATTGTATACACAAGTCTTAGGTGATTTACATCATCTTCTGGCCAGAGGGCCAATTAACATTTTACGGCCCTTTTCTGATAAGGGTTTGTCAACCAGAAGACTTATTTGTGTTGTTCTTCCCAAAGTCTGGTGCCACTCTCAGAAAGCACTAAATAAAGTTACATTCTTACATAGCAAAGATACAACAATTTATAACAAGTAAAAGGAGTACAGTGATTTATAACAAATAAAAGTAATTAACTCAAAAGTCTAGCGTTGCTAACATCAAAACTATTATATGTCTTTTTCCATATCCCGTTTACATTGATTAACATCCTCCCAGGTGCCTAAAAGATAAAGAATATGGAGGCCTTGCAGCAATCATTGAGTCAACAGTGAAATCCCGTCACCAATATGATTTTTAGCTCTTTAGAAAAGGCTCTGTATCTTAAGATGCTTTAAGCTTTGTGCCTCTTGTGATTGCGGGGCTGGCTGTAAACAATCCACAAATTGTAAAAGGTCTGGGGGAACCTGTTAGGCAAGTTAGAGAGTTATCAGAGGGGATTTTAAGCCAAGACATTCTTTTGCAGGAGACTGAAGACCTGAATTAACTTTTTCCAGAGAGTGTCAGAAAAGTAGAAAAGTACAATAAGGCAGGCAGATTCTTATTTTGGGGGGTACATGCTCAGGAAATACCAGGGGGAAACCCTGAGGCCTGATTCATCTTGCCCATCAAGGCCTCTGCCACATGACCTTGTCACGGGTGGGATTCCTCACGCTGGCTCCTGGCACATAGGGTCTAAGAAGCGTATTTGTTTATAATTCCATTTAATATGATTAATATAAAGCCAACTATAGCAAACCATACCAGTTTCTAGATTCAGAATATTTGTATATCTTCCTTAAAAAGCTAAAAAATTTTAGCTTTTTACCATTGAAATAGCTTTGAAGGAAAACGCAGGGATGTGAATGAGACAGATCTCATGCACATTTCCTGCTAAAATTTTAGGTAGACAATTCTATCAACAATTTGCTGAACTGCTTTCTATTACTTAGCAACATATAATTAATAAAATATTACATAAGTCTGATTTAATCCTGCTGAAAGTTCAGTTAAGCTTTTTATTAATCTTGCCAAGTCTGACAGGAAAGAAAAGGCACAATCAAAAAGTTATTTAAAGATAATTTAATGAAATGCTGTTTACAGCAGTAGATGCAGAGTTGTTGTTGTTCAGTTGCTCAGTTGTGTATGACTCTCTGTCACCCCATGGACTGCAGAACGCAGACTTGCCTTTCCTTCGCCATTTCCCAGAGCTTGCTCAAACTCATGTGCATCTAGTCAGTGATGCCATCCAAATGTCATCCTCTATCATCCTCTTCTCCTCCTGCTTTCAATCTTTCCCAACATGAGGGTATTTTCTAATGAACTGACTCCTCGGATCAGGTGGCCAAAGTATTGGAGTTTCAGCTTCAGAGTCAGTCCTTCCAATGAATATTCAGGACTGATTTCCTTTAGGATTGATTGGTTTGATCTCCTTGCAGTCCAAGAGACTCCCAAGAGTCTTCTCCAGTATCAGAGTTCAAAAGCATCAATTCTTCAGTGCTGAGCTTTCTTTATAGTCCAACTCTCACATTCATATGTGACTACTGGAAAAACCATAGCTTTGACTAGATAGACCTTTGTTGGCAAAATAATATGCCTGCCTTTTAATATGCTGTCCAGGTTGGTCATAGCTTTTCTTTCAAGGAGCAAGTGTCTTTTCATTTCATGGTTGCAGTCACCATCTGCAGTGATTTTGGAGCCCAAGAAAGTAGAATTTGTCACTGTTTCCATTGTTTCCCCATCTATCTCCCATGAAGTGATGGAATTGGATGCCATGACCTTAGTTTTTTGAATGTTGAGTTTTAAGCCACTTTTTTCACTCTCCTGTTTCACTTTCATCAAGAGGCTCTTTAGTTCCTCTTTTCTTTCTCCCACAAGGGTGGTGTCATCTGCATATCCGAGGTTATTGATATTTCTCCTGGCAGTCTTGATTCCAGCTTCTACTTCATGCAGCCCAGCAATTCGCATGATGTACAGTGCATATAAGTTAAATAAGCAGGGTGACAGTACACAGCCTTGATGTACTCCTTTCCCAGTTTGGAACCAGTTCATTGTTTCATGTCCAATTCTAACTGTTGCTTCTTGATTTGCATTCTCTGGAGGCAGGTAAGATGGTCTGGTATTACCATCTCTTGAAGAATTTTCCACAGTTTGTTGTGATCCACACAGTCAAAGGTTTTAGCATAGTCAATGAAGCAGAAGTAGATGTTTCTCTGGAATTGTCTTGTTTATTTTATTATTCAGTGGATGTTTTCAATTTGATCTCTGCTTCCTCTGCCTTTTCTAAATCCAGCTTGAACATCTGGCTGTTTTTGGTTCGTGAACTGTTGAAGCCTAGTTTGGAGAATTTTGAGTATTACTTTGCTAGCATGTGAGATGAGTGCAATTGTATGGTAGTTTGAACATTCTTTGGCATTGCCTTTCTTTGGGATTGGAATGAAAACTGACATTTTCCAGTTCTGTGGCCACTGCTGAGTTTTCCAAATTTGCTGGCATATTGAGTGCAGCTCTTTTGCAGCATCATCTTTACGGATTTGAAATAGCTCAGCTGGAATTCCATCACCTCCACTAGCTTTGTCATAGTCATACATACTAAGCGCACTTGAGTTCGCACTTTAGGATGTCTGGCTCTAGGTGAGTGATCACATCATCATGGTTATCTGGGTCATTAAGATCTCTTTTGTATAATTCTTCTGTGTATTCTCACCACCTCTTCTTGATATCTTCTTCTTCTGTTAGGTACATAACATTTCTGTCCTTTACTGTGCTCATCTTTGCATGAAATATTCCCTTAGTACCTCTAATTTTCTTGAAGAGATCTCTAGTCTTTCCCAGTCTATTGTTTTCATCTATTTATTTGCATTGAATCCTTAGGTAGGTTTTCTTACCTCACCTTGTAAGAACTCTGCATTTAGATAGATATATCTTTCCTTTTATCCTTTTCTAAGCTATTTGTAAGGGCTCCTCAGACAACCATTTTGCTTTTTTGCATTTCTTTTTCGTAGGGATGGTTTTGATCACCACCACAATATTACAAAACCTCTGTCCATAGTTCTTCAGGCACTCTATCAGATCTACTCCTTTGAATCTATTTGTAACTTCCACTATATAATCATAAGGGATTTAATTTAGGTCATACCTGATTGGCCTAGTGGTTTTCCCTACTTGTGTTGTTGGAAGAGGGTGTTTGCTATGACCAGTGTGTTCTCTTGGCAAAACTCTGGTAACCTTTGCCCTGCTTCATTTTGTACTCCATGGCCAAACTTGCCTGTTACTTCAGGTATCTCTTGACTTCCTACTATTGCATTCCAATCCCCCATGATGAAAAGGACATCTATTTTTGGGGGTAGTTCTAGAAGTTCTTGTAGGTCTTCATAGAACCATTCAACTTCAGCTTCTTCAGGATGCATGGTTGAGTAGAACTGAAATGAATGGTAAGACTCCTAGGGACCTGCAGTAGCTATAATCTATGACCATACCTAGCTTACAGGGGAGAGAGTACTTTCATTAGAGCTTAGCATTACAGCCATTGATGTGCAGTCACCTGAATATCACTGTGACGATAGAGAATGCAGCCATTGACCAAACATGGCCCAAGATTAACAGAGCAGGGCTTCCCTGATAGCTTGGTAAAGAATCCGTCTGCAATGCAGGAGACCCCAGTTGGATTCCTAGGTCAGGGAAGATCCACTGGAGAAGGGATAGGCTACCCACTCCAGTATTCTAGGGCTTCCTTGTGGCTCAGCTGGTAAAGAATCTGCCTGCAATGAGGGAGTCCTGGGTTTGATCACTGGGTTGGGAAGATCCCCTGGAGAAGGGAAAGGCTACCCACTCCAGTATTCTGGCCTGGAGAATTCCATGGACTGTATAGTCCATGGAGTCACAAAGAGTTGGACATGATTGAGTGACTTTCGTTTTCACTTTCAACTGTCTCTTTCCACCTACCCTTTGGTCAAAAGTATAACTATTGGTCAAAGGATCTAAAGGTTAATCTAAAGTAGAGAGAAGTCAGAAAAGGGTGAAAAATAGTTCTGCACAGCAACTCAAGTAAAGTTATCACAGAAGTATAGTAAAATTAAAAAATAATACAAATCTAAATACTAAATATTTAAGTTGAGAAAAGCTCATATGCATATTGAAACTCTCTTGATAAAAAATATTTCTTAAGGTTAAATGATTGCATACATAATTTTAAGAGATATGCAAATAATAGCTCAAACAATTTAAAAATGTATTATATGTATTTTACTTTCAGTAACAGCCACTTAATAGAAGAATAAAATGAAGAGACTCATTACTACTTCACAAGTTATCTCAGAGTCCATTCCTATAAAGAAAATGGACAATGGAATATATTTCTAAATTTACTGTAAGAACTCTATGTGGTCATTAAAAAAAATATTCAGGAAAAAATGCAATAAAATCTTAAATATGTGTTATATAATATTGAAAGAGCACTAATTGAAGATTTACTTTAGGCAATATGTCAGAGCAAATGTACTGGGAATCCTCTTACCATAAAAGGAATGGCTCTTGATTAATTACTAACTGTTAAAGTAGATGAATCTGTATCTAAGAAAAGTCAGCAGAAAGCACATGAAGATGATGTAGTTTCATTGAAGGATGTAGAATTTAGAAACAGTGGTTAGAGGCAGGCAAGGAATCAAACACAAATATTGAACTACACATTCAGAAAAAAGAAAACATAGTTCAGTGTAAAACAAAAATAAAAACTCTCTCAGACAAAGAGAAACAGGAAATTAATCAATAAGAAACCTGCCTTTTAAAAAATGTTAAAAGAAGTTCTTCAGGAAGAAATAAATAATTTATTTATTTACAGGTTAAAAGAAAAACAAAAAACACTGAGCATCCATAAAGAAAGCAAGAATTTTGGGGAAGGAAAAAGGAAGGTAAAATAAAATATTTCATTGTTCTTATTCTTGAGATTAAAAAAAAACAAAAAGCCTGCCTAATGACAATAATACCAGTGTACTGCATGTTTTTAGGATATGACTAAGTGAAATGAATGGCAATAATGTAATAAGAAGCAGGAGGGATGAAGCAGAAGTAGGCTAAATTAATGCTTCTGCACTACACATGAATCATGTTATTTGATTAGTTTAAAATGTATACTGAAAATTATAAAGAAAATTAAAAAATAAAACACAAGAAATGAAGTAAAATTGACTTGCTAAGACAGTAGACAATAGGGAATTACATAAGATACCCAATTAAAACAAAGGAAGGCAGAGGGGAGATAACAATAGGTATGTAAAAAGTCATATCTTTTTAAAAGAGTGGAGTAATAACATCAGAGAATGAAAAATACTACATACATTTTTCAAAAGTATAATATGCTGTTTTCAAATGATAAGAGTGAGGAACAGATATATATGAAGGATGGAAATACACTCATAGTGGCTTAATAAAGAAAAAATAGATAAGTTGGAAAAAACAATATTTGAGCCAATAGGTATTATTTGGGACAGTAAATTTCATCACACCATAATACATGATTTACTTAGATATTTTTATAGTTTTAAATATTTTTTTACAGTCTTAACCTAAAAGGTAACAATAAAGTATGTTACAATTCAACAAATCTCATGTCTTTCAACACAACTCACAAAATTAGATAAGAAATAAACAAATATCAACTGAAAACATTTAATTAAATGAAAGATTTTGATTGAAAAACATTCATAGAAATCAACAGTGTGAAAATATACATTTGCAAGCAAGAAGTCATGAATTATGTATGGAGAATAAAAATATATATTTGAAAGTTATGAAAATAATTCTAAACTAATTTCAGTAATTCATTCATTAAAAATAGTATGAATTATAAAAGGCAGACACTTAGTGATAATGTAGCTACATTAATAAAGACAAGATCAGTAGATATGCCTCCCTGATACATATTGGAGGCCCCCAATAGCGTAGAAGCCTAAGTGATATAGGCAGTCAACCTTTCAGCCTCAAGTGCTAGCAGTTGTTGTGCCTTAACTGCCTTAAAAATGCCTTATCACAGCTGATTAAATAAGCTCCATTTCGAATATGACACCTGAGGCAAGGCTTTGGTTGTAAAATAAGTTATTGCAACTATAAACTATTTAAAAAGAGGACAGATTCTTATTAAACCTGTCCAAATAACCTTGTTGCCATGGAAATACAAACTCTCAACAAGTGATTCCAAATTCTGGAGGAGTCAAGTAGGGAAAAAAAAGATAAATGGTTCATTTCTATTTACAATAGCATGGTCTACTACTGCTGTGAGTTATGGACAGTTTCAGAGAAAGATATCCCTTGTATCCAGAAAATAAAATGTTAAGACATCAATAATGTTTGAAAAAAAAACGCTGCAGTCATCCCTTATTGGTTCATTTATTTCTTTGTAATTAATTTTTGTTTCATTGGATCTTGGAATATTAATCTCATGGTCCTTTCTCAGTTGATGTTCTTAATATTCTGATTCAGACTAATGGTATGGCCTTAAAACTACCTAAGTGATGTCCTAAGAAGCTATATCAAAGTACCTGGCACACTGTTTCCAACAGGACTGTGAGACAGTCTTCTTTGTTGAAGATGCCTTCTGGCAAGCAGCTGATTAACAAGCATTGTCATGGAAGCACCCTGTAACAACAAAACAAACAAACATCTACCTGAAAGTAGATAACAAGACTCAAAGTGCTATACTTAAATTATGGCTGATGGTTATCAAAAGTGAAAGATCTGTTGAGAACTCAACTACAAGTTTAATATTAAAAAATAATAATAATAATAATGCAGTTGACAAGGGAAATTATTTTCTATGGCATGTCAGTCTAAAAATTTTAGACAAAATATTTATGAGTTCAAAAAGTGAATATATCAAATTTATAAAATGGGTAAGCATAATACTTACAAAGAAAAATTCTTAAATGTAAAATATAGTAATTGTGAGACACAGTATATCATTAATATATTAAATACATAGCATAAATATAATATATAGGCTTCCTCAGTTGCTCAGCAGTAAAAAAATATCCACCTGCAATGCATAAGACTTGCAGAAGATGTGGGTCCGATTCCTAATTCAGGAAGATGCCCTGGAGTAGGAAATCATAACCCACACCAGCATTCTTCCCTGGGAAATCCCACGAACAGAAGAAAACGGCAAGCTGCAGCCCCTGGAGTTGCAAAAAGTCGGACACATCTGAGCCACTAAACAACAGCAACATTGCTAGAATATACCAAGAATATATCATCAAATAAGGAAATTCAGTAAAATGGAGTAGGTCATACACACACACACACACAAATATATTTGTTTGTATATTAATGAAGTTTCATATTTTCATAATTAAGTGATGTAAATTCACAGTTAAAAACTAATGACCTAGAGTGTACTGAATTCAAAAAAATAAAGTGATGATCAAGTTAATATTTTAAAAAATAATTACATTTATAATTGATGACACTAAAATGTTGTTATGTAATGCAAGAAGCAGCAGCAACACTTTGATAAATGGAAACATATTGAAAATGTAGAAACTGACATAACTCTAGTAACTTCCCAGATTCTTACCAACTGAGCTATCAGGGAAGCCCAGTAACTTCCCATGCAGCATATTCTGAAATACTTATTTTACCAATCACATTTAACTTCAGAAAGGTTGAGCAGCACATCTGAATTAATGATTAATAAATAATTAAAAATTAATGAAACTTATCAATAAAAATCCCATGTGCTACATGCATGCTCAATCATGTCTGACTCTTTGCGACTTCATGAACTGTAGCCCTCCAGGCTCCTCTGTTCATGGCATTATCCCAGCAAGAAAACTTATCAATAACAATAGTAATGTATCAAATAAGCCTATTTCTATCATCTCTCTTTTTTAAAAGTAAAAAATATTTTCTAATGCCCCAGGAGCTGGAATTCTGAAAAACAGTTTTGTTCCAAAAGATACTATTTAGAATATGAATTTGAAAAGGCAAAATATTAAAATTTGTCAGGAAGTTCATGTATTAGATTCAATAAGAGCTTAGTTTATTAAAAATCAATTCTTAGCTACCTATTCAATGAAAATGACAACAAAAGATATTAAAAGTAAATATAGGAGGCAACATGATTGTAAGGAAATGAAGCTCATTCAAAAGTGAGAAGTCTTTGCTTTCTCAAATAATATAATAAAGTCAACATAAAACACAGGAAATTAAACTAAGTCAAAAAATTATTTCATTTTATGCAGATTATTCCAAAGGTAAAGAAAAAACATTTATAAGCTTTTATTAAAATGAGATCAATAATCTGAGACTTTTTAAGAGAAAAATTAATGGCAACAATATTTAATAATATTTAATACTAAAGTTCTTTTTGAGAATTTTATAAACTCATCAAATCTTAGCCATCTTTGACCTAGAAAAATAAAAATCCATTTCCATGAATCTTGTACAACTTTACATGTCTACTTAGGTTTATTCTACACTTTTCTCTGACTCTGGGACAACTAGTCATTTCTCTTTGGGGCAAAACTACTCCTTGTTTTTTTGTTTTTTTGTTTTTACCCTTAACAAAAAAAAACAAGAAAACCCACCATGTACTTTGTATATAAAATTGTTCCTTTCTGCTACTAACACTTCTATTCATATATATTATATATAACTTATAACCACAGTAGCTTCTTTCACAAGTTGGATAATTGTGGACTGTCATACATCAGCATTTTATAGAAGACTGGAAAGCTTATGAATATACAATTCACACGTTTTCATAGAAACATGTCACTTATATTACAATTACTGCAAGTAACATGAATAAGGACACGCACCAATCCAAATAAATGTACTGTCTAAGAATAATCGATAAAAAGTACATGATTTTTTAACATTACAAAGTTTGTAAACAGATGGTGCTTTTATATGTAGTTATATATTGCAGTTTTACAGATAAATTTATAATTTTATGAAAGACTGTTAAAAGCAGGTACTCTAAATTCTTATGAATTTGACATTATATTTTTAAATTCAATTAATGGAAGATTTTCCAAGGCAATCTGAGTATAAAATATATTTAGTGTTTTATGTTTTACTCTTCTTTTTAAGCAGTAATATTTTTGCTAAACAACATATGATTGTTATCTATTCAAAGCCAAATATCTGCAAATAGCCTTGGTATGAGAAAAACAGTTAACTCATCTACTTCATCTACCTTATCTGCAGGATTTACAAGTGTTTCTGTATTTTAAAATAATTATGTAAGAACACTAAAAAACTATCAAAAATATCATTTTAAATAATTTTATTACTTTTTAAAAGTAAGCACGTATATTTTTTAAAAGAGAATTCCATTAATTCATGTTATCACCAAGGTACAAATGAATCTCAAAGGAAATATTAGAATTAATTTTTTTCAAGTTTACTGCTGAGATGTTCACAAGCCATATCTAATAGTCTATCTTGGGAATAATTACTGGTAATGGGAATCCTAGGGAAATTATTGCCTGCTGCTGTGAACTAGGAGTGCCACAGGTGGTGTGCATCAATTAGAATGGGTTAGAGGAGAGTAGTAGTCTGAGCCAAAATTGCTTAAGTTTGATTTGTGGAATCATTGTCTCTGGATGCTTCAGACATAAACTGGCTACTTACAGCAAGGCCTTTTTTTTTTTTTTCAAACAAAACAAAATGGTGCATGTATAAAACAAAACACAGATTGACCATCATATTTTTAATATGTAAAAGTGAAATATCTTCAAGTTGTGAAAGAAACATACTTTAAGGCAGATTTCTGAGTGAGTATGAACTGTTTTAAATTAAGGTTAACAATGGATATTGCAAGTCTCTGGTTTATTTTGTATAGATTTAAAATAATCATTAACAAATTGCATTGATTGGTTACTGGTATGTCCTCCTATTACATTTCAGGTATCCAGTACATTTATAAACAGCACTATTTGACTCTATTATTGTTACTATTTATCTCCCTAGTTGAAGAAAATTTATGACTTATCATCAGTAAATTGCCTTATTATGGTCTGATGGCTCACTATATATAAATACCTGGGGATTATTAATTGGCTTTTCTTTATAACAATAAAGTTATGGTTATTTCAAATATGTCTAAATGGATTTGTCTTAATCCTATGATTATAAATTATTTTCAGAGAAAATATTTTAGATAAATATCAGGTCAGTCTACTAATTTAAAGTAAATAAATTTAAAATGCCAAATATAGTATCCCTATGATTGTTGATAACTTTACTTGAAATATAACTTTGAATCACAAAAAATAATGAATACATACACTATAATATTAAAACTGAAAAACTGGAGTACCTATAGACTGAAAAAAAAAAAAAGAAAACAAAAAAACTAGATAAGATGTTGATTCCCATTTACCTCTGCCATTATATCCAATCATGACAAATTAATGCAAAATTAGCTAAATTTTGAGGTCTAAGATAATTTTGGACTACTTTCGAGAGATAAACTAAGAACATTTGTGAAAGGAAACTACTTCAAATGTAATTTAAATAAAAGAAAAAATGAGAATGTTAGAACAAATTCATAGGGCTAAGCAAAAATTCAAAATAGTGGGAATAAAAGGTTAAAAATCCCAGGAGTGATTTTACTGAAGTGATTCCCATGTTATTTGGTAAAACTGATACATAATGACTCATTTATGTGACCCACTTACATGCTGGAAAATGAAAATACAATTCTTGCCATTCAAATAACTTGCTGTTAAAAACATTTGATTATTTGAGATTAATCTGAGCTGTATAAAGTCAAAATAGATGTAATAAAACCAAAATGCACTGAGATTTTTTTAATAAGAAAGAAACTCCAACTTCTGGAGACAATATTTTTTCATTGGGTAGTTAATGCAGTTTCTTAGAAGTGCTTAAAAGTACTATCTCAGCTATAACATGATTTAGTCAACATTAGTGAAAGATCTTGCAGGGATTAAACCTGAATCTCCTGCATTGCAGGTGGATTCTTTAACCACTGAGTCAATAAGGAAGGCTAAAGTGAAAGTGAAGTCGTGTCTGACTCTTTGCGACTCCATAGACTGTAGCCTACCAGGCTCCTCTGTCCATGGGATTTTCCAGGCAATAGCACTGAAGGGGGTTGCCATTTCCTTCTTCAGGGGATCTTCCCAACTCAGGGCTCGAACCCAACATTGTAGACAGACGCTTTACCATCTGAGCCATCAAGGAAGTCAAGAAACATAAACTTTAAAAAGGAATTTTTTTTTTTTAATTATTGTAAAGAGAACTTACAACCACTGTGGGGTCTAATGGTAGTGTTCCTATGAAATAATTGTAAATGTTTTCATAAAAATAAATTATAAAAGGATATTAGTAAGATAAATTTAGATAAATACTAATTTTTCAGAGTCCAGTCAGAAATAAACCTTTCTGAGTATTTATTAATAACAAAGGGAATTTAATGCAGAGAATTACAGATGTGGTAGCTTAAGAAAGTGAGTCATTGTTTGTGAAGAAATTCGGACACAGAAGTCAAGATACTTCTTCAATTCTTAAGACGGGGGGACTGATAGAAGATGGAGTGTTACAAGAGCCCAGAAGCCACAGTCATTTGCAGAAGCGGAAGTCATGATAGACCTATCTGGAAGGAATTATGATGTAGACTAAGTTCTTATATTGAAGTTCATATGAAAACCCAGATTCGTATGTTGAATCTTAGTCTCCAATGCAGTAGTATTTGTGCGTGCATGCTAAGTCGCTTCAGTCATGTCCAACTCTTTGCAACCCCATGGACTATAGCGCACCAGACTCCTTTGTCCATGGGGGTTCTCCAGGCAAAAATACTGGCATGGTTGCCGTGCCCTTTGAACCCATGTCTCTTCCATCTCCTGCATTGGCAGGTGGGTTCTTTCCTGCTAGCACACCTGGGATGCCCATTTGGAGATGGAGGCCTTTAAAAGATCACTAGGTTGTGAGACTAGAGCCCTCACAAAAGGGGTTAGTGTCTTCACAAAAGAATCCCAGAGACCACCCTTACCCTTTTAGCCATGTGTGAACACAAGGGAAAGAGAGTCATGCATGAATCAGAAAGTGAGCTCTCATCAGATACTGAATTTGCTGATGCTTTGATCTTGGAATTCCCAGGCTTCAGAAATAAGAGAGATCATTGTTTAAACCACCAGACGGTGGTTTTCTTTATTACAGAGTACCCAACAGAGACAACCTACAACCACAGAACTTTCCCTGTTAATACTGCTAGAGATGCAATCAAAGGCAAAGAAGAACAGAGAAATCCATGGATGCCCCCTTCCTCATATTCCCCAACTGCCCACATGCGCTTTCCATTGACTTAACACTGCCAGATGCCAGCTGAAACATCTGTTCATCCTGAGATACAGCACAGAGCAGGACAGGACTGTTATTGAGGAAAAAGAAGCACAGCTCTAGCAGAGGTATAAAAACACACAATATTGGAAAGGCAAAAACAAATTTTAGATAAGGTAGTAAAGGCAAGGTTTTCAGAGCAAAAGATATTAAGGTGATTCCTGTAAGGTTTTCCAATTTTTACTTAACTGTTCTTACATTGTTGGATTGGTTCAAAATTCTGGTCTCAGAAACTGTGCTGTAGATGAAGCTAATTTTTTTTTTCTTTCCTCAATTCCTTCCTCACATAGAATTGCTGAGTCAACTTACTAAGAATCTTTACATGTATAATATAAAAGCATTTCCAAAAAAATAGCAATTTACACTCCCAACAATCTAGGAATGTGTCAGATTTCTAAACCTTCAGTGACATTGGATATTTTTATCACTGATTTATATATGTGCAGTTCAGTCCAGTCATTCAGTCATGTTCGACTCTTTGTGACCCTATGGACTGCAGTAGGCCAGGCCTCCTTGTCCATCGTCAACTCCTGGAGTTTACTGAAACTCATGTCCATTGAGTTGGTGATGCCATCCAACCATCTCATCCTCATTTATTCCCCTTTCCTCCTGCCTTCAATCTTTCCCAGCATCAGGGTCTTTTCAAATGAGTCAGTTCTTTGTATCAGGTGGCCAAAGTATTGGAGTTTCAGCTTCAGCATCAATCTTTCCAATGAATTGGAATATTTACAATTGAGAGCCAAACCCTGCTCCAGGTATAGAAAATACCCTATGCCCATAGAAAATTGAAGACTCTATTAAATTAAAGAAATATTTTTGAAAAGTTGGAAATTCCACCTGTTTCAAGGTTCTGAAATAAGTTGGTTATAGGATATTTATCCATTCTTAAATGAAAATGTTAAATGATAGTCCTCCATAAAATGACGGTCCTAAGCTTTGATTATGAATTACTTCTAAAATTCACTCTAGAAAGGACATCTCTTTGGGGTTAGTTACAAAAGAATTCCCTGGAGGCAAAGAATGTTACCACTCTAACTTTTCCACTTTGTCACTATCAGTACAACTAGTATAGCATTATTAGTAATTTTTATTCAACATATTACTGCTGGATTCCCTCTTATTAGAGGATGGCTAAGGATTTGATGAGACAAGCATTTATTTCCCTCAGCAATGAAAGCTTTATGATTTGCTAGCTTCTTCAGATTTCACCAATAACTACAGTTGACCTTTATCTCAATGTAGCACTCCCTATTCATCCATAGTGAAATGTACCATGTTGGTAATCATTTTCTTGTGAAATCATTTTAGTTTGTCAAAAGGGCAGGTTTAAAGAGCAGGAACAATCCCCCTTAGAGTCTGTATAGATGGCCTTTCACACTATTCAACCTTTTACTTACAAAGGGCTCTTTAAACTCCAAGTTTCACACCACATGCATCAAAGAGAGTATGAAACAATGCCATCTGTCAGTCATTTCTTTCCAATGGTTGAAGGGACTCCCCATTACGAACTGCATGTTTGAAAATAAAGCTGCAGAGATAATGTCACTGAAGTATGTCCTTAAAAGGAATTTCCTAATAAATGTGTTATATAATTTAGATAATATTCATGCCAAAATCGATAAAGCCACATATATTAAGAGGGACAGAATTGTTATAAATTCAAAAGACATTCATTGCTCCAATTTCATAATTAAAAATTATTTATCTTTAGGATAAATGTTTGTAGCTTCATTTTCAGTTTTTTATCATCACATTGTACTTTTTCAAACAAATTTGAAATTTTTTATTTTAATGTAAGTTTATTCTCACTGTGAAAATAAGAACAATTACTTGGAGAAAATTTTACTACTAGGAAAAAGGGATGGGAGATAAAGCTTGTGTTGGGTTAGGGAAAGCTACTATATACTGTTGCTTTCAAATAGATTAAATTGAAAAAAATGGTAAAAATAAAAATCCCATCCCTCAGATACTGTGTTCCTACTCATGTTCACCTAAAACAGTACTATTTTACTTGCTTTCATTAACTTACTTGCCAGATTAAGAGGAGTATGATTAAGGGTTCTGTCTCATATGTAGTATGATAATGAACTGAGATGGATTTCACTTGGGGGCAAAGTAATATGCACAAATCAAATCATGAAGTCAGAATGACCAGGTAAGTGTATGAAGCCATAGGGCCAGTTTAGGATGGAACACAGAAGGACTGTAGACACAGGCAGAGAAAAAAGGGATCTGTATGAGTTTTAAGACTTAAGTAGCAGTACTGGAGCCAAATGTTACTAGTGTGAATTACACTCACTATATGAGAATTAACTGTAACTTTTAATTTTGTTGTTGTTGTTCAGTTGCTCAGTCATGTCCGACTCTTCACGACCCCATGGACTGCAGCATGCCAGGCTTCCCTGCCCTTCACTATTTCCTAGAGTTTGCTCAAACTCATGTCCATTGAGTTGGTGATGCCATCCAACCATCTCATCCTCTGTTTCACCTTCTCCTGCTGCCCTCAATCTTTCCCAGCACCAGGGGCTTTTCTAATGAGTTGGCTCTTCACATCAGGTGGCAAGTATTGGACCTTCAGCTTCAGCGTCAGTACTCCCAATGAACATTCAGCATTGATTTCCTTTAGGATTGACTGGTTTGATCTCCTCACAGTCCCAGGGACTCTCAAGAGTCTTCTCCAACACCAAAGTTTGAAAGCATCAATTCTTCGGCATTCAGTTTTCTTTATGGTCCAAATCTCACATCCATACATGACTACTGGAAAAACCATAGCTTGACCTATAGGGACTTTTGTTGGCAAGGTGATGTCTCTGCTTTTTAGTGTGCTGTCTAGGTTTGTCATAGCTTATCTTCCAAGGAGCAAGCATCTATTAATTTCATAGCTGCAGCCACAGTCCACAGTGATTTCAGAGCTCAAGAAAATTGTCTTTTCCCCATCTATTTTCCATGGTGAACAGATAAACTCTCATTCTGAGAATGCATTGACATATACAGTGTACGCTAGAAATCCATAAATGTGCCATATGAACAGATCAGAAATTAAACTTGAAATTTTGAGTAATTTTTGAGAAAAACTAAAAAAAAATTTTTATGTAGGTAACTTGATTTATAACATATATATTTCATGTGTACAGCATTATATTATTATTTCAAGGTGCTTACCTCCATAAGTTTTATTTCCATCTATCACTGTACGTTTTATCCCTTTTACTCACTTCTCCCCTCCTCTTTGATAACCAGTTCTCTCTTTTCTATGTGCTTGTTTTTGTTTGGCTTGTCAATTGTATTTATGTATTCAAATAATTACCTTAGTTTTATCGATATTTTGTATTGTCTTTTTAGTAATTTATTTGTGCTCTGATTTTATTTTTGTCTTCTACTAACTTTAGATTTTACCTGTTCTTATTTTTCTTGTTACTTTAGTTTAAGGTTAGACTGTTTGAGATTTTCTTGTTTTTCCAGGTAGGATTTTGTAGGTTGCCATCTTTTTGTTCCCCCTGCTGTTGCTGCTGCTAAGTCACTTGCAAACTTTGGTGTTGGAGAAGACTCTTGAGAGTCCCTAGGATTGTGAGGAGATCAAACCAGTCAATCCTAAAGGAAATCAATGCTGAATGTTCATTGGGTGTCCAACTCTGTGCGACCCCATAGACGGCAGCCCACCAGACTCTCCCATCCCTGGGATTCTCCAGGCAAGAACACTGGAGTGGGTTGCCATTTCCTTCTCCGTTGTTTCCCCTAGCTGTTTTTAAATTTTTCATTGACTTTTGACAATTTTAATATGCGTGTCACAGAGAATGTCTTTTTTGCATCAAGGTAACTAGATGTTAGCTTGCTGAATTTTTATATCTGCTTTCTTTCCCAGATTTGGACATTCTCAGTTATTATTTGTTAAAATAAACTCTCTGTTCTTTTCCTCTCCCTTCTCCTTGTAAGATATCCAGATATTCCCTTCCCTAAAAGTGTCAGAAAGACCTTGTAGATTTTCTTTATTTTTTTACTTCGTATTTCTCTTTCTTCTACATGTATCCTTTCTAGCTTTCCCTTCAAGCTCTCCAATTCTCTTTTACACAATATGCTCTATTTCCAATGCTTTCTAATGCATTCTTCATCAATTAGTTACTCAGGTCCAGAATTTCTGTTTGGCTTTAGATTTTTAATCTCTTCAATATATGTCCCCATTTGTTCATTAATTTTATTCCAGTGCTCATTGAATTGCCTTTCTGAGTTTATTTGTCACTTACTGAGTTTCTTCATGATACATATTTCAAATTCCCTATCAGTTGTTGCACTGCAATATTCTGTTATTTTAAGTTTGGTGTCTGGAGAATTGTTCTTTTCTTGCTGTGATACAGTGTTTCTGTGGTTCTTCATGGGTCTTGCTGAATTACTTCTCTTCTGGTGATTTTAAGTTTATATTGGCAGTTGGAGTTTTTCTCTTGTTTTCCAGCAGATGGTGCAATAGCATAAGGTTTTAGTTTCTCTTAGCTGTGCTGTCTTTGGTTGGAGAGTGGCACTTTGCATCCACTACTGTCTTTATAAGAGGTATGACTCCATGTCTTTGCCATCACTTCTTGCCCTCTGGGGTTCTGGCTGTGTTGCTTCTGCCAGAGCCACTGTCAATCACCAGGATGGTGGACTATATTCCCTTGCCTCTGGAATCCCCTGACCTGCAGGCACAGTCTGCCACTGATTGTGGAGTAAGGGGGATATTCGGAGGAGAGCTGGTGCTATTCAGAAACCTCTACTGTACCTGTTGTTTTAAGGTTTGAAGGCTCTGCTACTGTGGATGGAATTCAGGAACCTGGGGGTGGGCATCTCAACATCTGAGCGGATGGGATCCCAGACTCCATTGCCACTGCTGCCCTAGTTATCTGTGGCTGTGGGTGCCACAGAGGGTCGGGGGCTAGAGTCATGTGTGCTGCCTACCTTGGTGCTACTGGGTTCTCTAAAGCTGTGGGTTCAGGTGTCATTGTCAGAGGGACTAGACTGTAGGCACTTACTCCATTGTTCCCTTGGTTGCGTCGCCTCTGTGTGTTCCAATTCACCCATCTTTACAGGCACTGACGTGTGGAATTCTCCAGCACCCTGGTGTATTGTTTAGAGGAAACTTTGTTAAGCTGTGTTTTTGTTGTTGTTGTTGTTGTTTTACTGTTCATATATTGAAGGAATAGAAAAAGGTGGCTTTCCACTCTACACACTGCTGACTTCACTCCTTAAGAAGAACTTCTCAAGTCAGTAAAGATGGAAATAGAACATTCATTTACAATTAATTCATAAAAGTCACATCTTTTTAATGGAGTTTATAATACTGAATAAGAACAATGTTTGGGATAAAGTACAAATCATCCAAGTCTAGAGTTTATCAACAAAGATCACATAAGAATGAAGCACTCACTCTATTTCAGCAACTCTACAGCCACATGAGGAAAAACATCACAGATGTAGAAATGTACAATATAGTTTAACAATCACTATGTAGAAAATATACATATAGAAACTATAAAGCACAGCTGTTGAGTAACTAACCCCATTTTTATTGGTCATTCTCAAAAACACATTTGCACAGATACTCTAGAGTTGATTCCCTTTATATTAAGTCAATATAAGTCAAATTGCAAAAATATGGTAGAAGTTATTTCCTGAAATTTCTAACTAACCTCATTTAAATGTTGCAGTATATTAATCCAGATCATATTGAATTTTATCTCTAATTCATCATGCTTAAATGAACCATCAGTTTCATATTTCAAAATATTTAGTTGATCATCAGTAAACGTATCTACATGCAGATGTTTTAATTGTGAATAAATTATCCTGATAGAAAAAAATATAAATCCTATGTGTGTGACAGTAATAGTATTCTTGTGTAATAATTCATTTTTATTAATATATTTATACATTCATTCCAAAATATTTCTTAAGCAGCTATAGCATTAAAAGCACTTTCTACAAGCTGAGTGCAAAAGAGAAACTGTCCCTGACTTCTATGGAATTTAGGTGTAAAGGGTAAAATGCATAAAATATGACACAAATAAATGTGTATCAATTCATACTTTGAAAGAGATTTATTAAAAACTTTCTTTAATATAAGTGATGATGGAAAAATATCCATCCTTCATTCTTACAATGTTTTGGCTTTGGTATGCTTTACTGGGTAATCAGTACAAAGAGACTGAGATCAAATTCATTGAATTTGTTCATGCAGTATTAAATTAAGGCAAATATCAACAGGATTTTGAGAAAAAGAATGTGGCCATACTACAATGTTGACTTCAACTCTTCCTCTCACATTGAGTTGCTGAATATAGTAAATAAAAATACAGATTGCACATAACAGTTAGTTAATGTGAGTATGTACCACATGTTACATGGGGCATTCCTACGTGAAAAAGATTATTTGTTGTTTACCTGATGCTGCTGCTGCTACTGCTGCTAAGTCACTTCAGTCTTGTCCAACTCTGTGCGACCCCAGAGATGGCAGCCCACCAGGCTCCCCCGTCCCTGGAATTCTCCAGGCAAGAACACTGGAGTGGGTTGCCATTTCCTTCTCCAATGCATGAAAGTGAAAAGGGAAAGTGAAGTCACTCAGTCATGTCTGACACTTAGTGACCCTATGGGCTGCAGCCTACCAGGCTCCTTCATCCATGGGATTTTCCAGGCAAGAGTACTGGAGTGGGGTGCCATTGCCTTCTCTGATATTCACATTTAAATAAACATCCTGTATTTTATCTGGTAAACTCATCCCCAGGGTCTCCAAACTAAAGTAGCTGCACAATTCACATATCATTTGGTCTTACCTTAGGAATCCAAGTGAATTTCTTTTTAAGTTTTTCTTATCGATCTTTACCATGGTCTAATGCATTAATCCAGTATATGTTAGCAATGTATAGACTTTTCCTTGGACTATAAGGTAATCTAGGGAAATTGTATCCTCTGTTAAAACCATGAACAGAAAATTAAGATTCACCTGAATTAATTCCATGGCCAAGGTAAACAGCATTAATCACTTCAACCAAAGAAAGTTAAAAAAGTAGATCTATTTTGGAGAGATCTCCATATTTATTAAAGATTCTATTGTGATGCTTCTTTAAGTCCCTTATGACCATTCTTGAGGTGCAAGCTACCATGTTTTTCAAGGAAGGAAGGAAGTGAATGTCTGATTTCCAAACAAGGAATGCAGACCCAGAAGTATTCATGATATCCCTGGAATGAGAGAATCAGTAAGATTGGAGAATGCCTAAGTGTTAGTGTTAATCACTCAGTCGTGTCTGACTCTATGCAGTCCCGTAGACTGTAGCCCTCCAGTCTCCTCTGTCTGTGGGATTCTCCAGGCAAGAATACTGGAGTGGGTTGCCACTTCCTTCTCTAGGTGATCTGCCAGATCCAGGGATAGAACCTGTGTCTCTCATGTCTCCTGCATTGCAGGTGGATTCTGTACCACTAAGCCACAAGGGAAGCTCTGGAGAACCCCTAAAGTGGTATCCAATGATTCAGGAAACAGATTGGAAATACCTTACATGGGGCCTTCTAGACAGGTGGTTGGCCTCAGAGGTCACTGTTCAGTTAATAATGGAGTCTAGATCTTTGATTTAGAAAGCATGTGTACTTTGTACTGTTTGCTCACATATTCAGCAAGGCAATATTTGTTTGCAGTGGAATGACATGCAAAGGAGTAATCAGACAGGTGTCTTGTAGATGTGCAGAAACTCGGGCCATCATTTCCTGTTTGTGAGAGACTCCTTGAGAAGGCTAGGTCATATGATCAGAACTGTCTGGTAGGGGAAGAAATGCTTAGTGGTCACTATAATTTGAGGTTCATGAAACACTGGAAAAATTTCTCCAGATGGTTTCCTTAATAAGGGGCAATACAAAAAGATCACTCATGCCCTCCCTCCCCTGTTTCTGTCAGCATCTAAGATATTTCTTCTCCATTGACAAGTCTGTTGTTCCCTCTCTAAATCACTAAATTTATTTCTCATTCAAATAGCTGATTTTTCACAATTATCACCTACTTACACCTACATTTGTTCTGAATAGATCAGTTATGATTATTTGGAAGGGCGTTTCTATAAACCATTCAGAGATTCATTTTGACTAATGTAGGAGGAGAACTCAGTGAGCGGTGTGCTCAAGATGCTATCTTCATGATCTAAGACCATTCAATCCACCAAGAGAATCAGGCGAAGAACCAGAATTATGTTTTGAATAATTATAAATCTTGTAAGGCCCCTTTAGGCGAGGCTGCCACTAGTAAGATGTAGCAGCTAGCCCAGTTTGGAGATGCTGTTAAATAAAAGGTTGCTATTAAATATATCCTATCCTAAGCTGACAGAGAAGGCAATGGCACCCCACTCCAGTACTCTTGCCTGGAGAATCCCATGGACGGAGGAGCCTGGTAGGCTGCAGTCCATGGAGTCGCAGAGTCGGACACGACAGAGTGACTTCACTTTCACTGTTCACTTTCATGCATTGGAGAAGGAAATGGCAACCCACTCCAGTGTTCTTGCCTGGAGAATCTCAGGGATGGCAGACCCTGGTGGGCTGCCCTCTATGGGGTCGCACAGAGTCAGACACGACTGAAGCGACTTAGCAGCAGCAGCATCCTAAGCTGAAAATTTAGAATCCCAGATTTTCAAAACTGATTAGATGACCCATCACCAATTTTGTTCTAATAAATAATTAGGAAGGAATCTGGAAATGAATTATTTCTGTGGACATCCAAACTAAATGAATAAACTGCCTGACCTAGATATGTTAATGGAGTTCAAGTCAGGGTTCATTTTAGTTGCTTTTGAATCATGGAGCATGGCAGCTTCCTTGAAAACTTGGACTGTAGTTGTGTTGTTTTTGCAGTGAAAGGCATGCACTGGTCAGATTGAAAGCAGCACTGGTTGGTGAAAGCATACCTTTTCCTTTCACGGCTATAATAATATGCCAGAGTTAACTGGTCAGACTGAACCAGTGACACTGTAACCTAGAAAACAAGTCTGTAGCAATGAGTTCTAAGAAAGTGTATGAAAGTTCTGATGAAGTTTTCTGTCATAACTCAACAGGAACCATGTGCCATACAGTATGGCCTCCAGAACCACAGCGGGTGACTCACAGATGAGAATTCAGTGCTATATAAATAATTCTTAACTTCAGCCCTCCACCTCAAAAAACTTCCCCAGCCCTAATGTTTAAATGAAACAAAAACTGAAGAGATGTTATAAAAATGTGACAGCAGGAGGGCGGTCCTAAGACAATGAAGGAATAAGACAGGGAGACCACTGTCTCCCCACAATTCATCAAAAGATCATTGAACGCTGAACAAATTCCACAAAACTACTTCTGAATGCTGGCAGAGGACACCAGGCACCCAGAAAGGCAACCCATTCTCTTTGAAAGGAGGTAGGACAAAATATAAAAGATAAAAAGAGAGACAAAAGCGTTAGGGATGGAGACCCATCCCGGGGAGGGAGTCATGAAAGAGAAGTTTCCAAACACCAGGAAACCCTCTCACCAGTGGGTCTGTGGGGAGTTTCAGGATCTCAGAGGGCAACATAACCAGGAGGGGAAAAAAAAAAAAAAAAACACAGATTACGCACCTAACCCCAACTCTCAGCTCAGAAGTAGCCTAGATGGCTCACGTCCGCCAGCAGCAAGCAGGGGCTGAACAGGGAGGCGCGGGCTGCATGCTTAGGGTAAGGACCAGGCCAGAATGCCCTGAGGACAAGCTGAAGGAGCTAATGTGAGAGAGCAACCCAAACTGTGGGATAGCCAAAGAGAGAAAGAAAAAAGAGAGAGAAAGAACTTCTCACAAAAAGCTCTAAGGCACAACCTGGCCCCCCTCACAGAACAAAGGACTAAGCGAATACCAGAGGAGAGCTAGCCGGCTGAGGACCAGCCCCTCCCCCGGCCAGAGGCAGAGAGGCAGGTGGGTGACAGACAGAGCTGGAAGGCAAGGATCAATCTTGGCTCCAGAGATGGCATCCTCCATCAAACTGTGAGCAAGCTCCCAGTTCCTAACCAAGTCTTCCTGGGATCCTGGATGGTCGACATCCTCCATGAAGGTCACAGAGATCATCTCCCTAGAGGAGACACACAGCACACCTGAGATGGCACTACAGCTGTGCACCTAGGAAACCAAGCAACTGGGACAGAAGAGGTGATAAGACATACCACCCCACCTGGGGAGTGTGCGCTCACCAAGCACCTGGTCACCTGAGCTGCTCGGACCCGGGGAGGGCACAAAATGCAGGCCCAACTGAGTCTGTGGAGCCCAACTTTGTGGTGTACCTGAACCTGAGTGGTTTAGACCTGGGAAGTGCACACACCCAGGGACTGCTGTAGACAGTTCCCCTGAAGAGCAACCTGAAGCCTGAGCAGTGTAGATTGGGAAAGCACACACGCCATGAGTAGGGTCAAACCCAGTGTGGCCAGATACTGTGAGCACACGCCAGTGATAATTGTTTGCAGTGTTCCTCCCTCCCCACAGCACAGTTGAACAAGTGAACCTAAATAAATGAGCACCTTTGCCCCTTTGTGTTGGGGTGGAAATTAGACACTGAAGAGACTTGCAAACAGAGGAAGCCAAAATAAACAATGAAGAGGGAACGGCTTTGGAAGAGATAGGTGCAACAGATTGAAATCCTGAGGTTAGCATTGACTACATTGGAAGAGGCCTATAGACCTTGAGAAGAAGTATAAGCAGGAACAAGAAACTATCTGAAACTGAACTGACCCCACACTGCCTTCAACAACTCCAGAGAAATTCCTAGATATATTTTATTTTAAAATTTTTTTTAAAAAGTTTTATTTTTAAGTTCTTTATTATGCCTTTAATTTTCATTTTTAAAACATACCATTACCTTGCAAAAACAAGACCCTATTTTTAAAGCAAATTTCATATATATATTTTTTATAATTTTTGTGATTTTTTAAAATATTGTATTGTTGAGAGTCTAATTTCTACTCTAGATTTTTAATCTTTGGTTTTGGTAGTTGTTATCAATTTTGTACCTTTAAGAATCCAATCTTCAGTACCCATTTTTACTTAGGAGTGTGATTACTGGCTTGATTGCTCTCTCCCCTTTGACTCTCCTTTTTCTCCCTCAGGTCATCTCTATCTCCTCCCTTCCGCCTCTCTTCTCTACTTAACTCTGTGAATCTTTTAGGGTGTTCCGGGCTGTGGAGAACACTTACAGAACTGATTATTGGCTAGATTTGTCTCTCTCCTTTTGACTCCTCCTCTTCTCTTGGTCACCTCTATCTCCCTCATCCCTCTTCTCTTTTCCATGTAACTCTGTGAACCTCTCTGGGTTTCCCTCATTGTGGAGACTCATTTCACCATTAACCTAGATATTTTATTATCGGTGCTGTATGGATGGAGAAGAATTGAGGCTACTGTAAGAATAGGACTGAAAGCCAGAGACAGGAGGCTTCAAACCAAATCTTGAGAACCCGAGAAAACTCCTGACTCCAGGGAACATCAATCAATAAGAGCTCATCCAAGAGCATCCAGAGAGAAGAGATCCAGCTCCACCCACCAGAACACCGACCCAAGCTTCCCTAACCAGGAAACCTTGACAAGCCACTTGTCCAACATCACCCACAGGCAGGAACCTCCACAATAAAGAGTATCCACAAACTTCCAGCATGCAGAAAGGCCACTCCAAACAGAGCAATCTAAACAAGATGAAAAGACAGAGACATATTCAGCAGTTTAAGGAAGATGATAAATGCCCACCAAACCAAACCAAAGAGGAGGTGATAGGGAGTCTACCTGAAAAAGAACTAAGAATAATGATAGTAAAAATGATCCAAAATCTTGAAAACAAAAAGGAGTTACAGATAAATAGTCTGGAGACAAGGATTGAGAAGATGCAAGATATGTTTAACAAGGACTTAAAAGAAATAAAAAAGAGTCAATCAATAATGAATAATGCAATAACTGAGATCAAAAGCACTCTGGAGGGAACCAACAGTAGAATAACTGAGGCAGAAGATAGGATAAGTGAGGTGGGAGATAGAATGGAGGAAATAAATGAAGCAGAGAGGAAAAAAGAAAAAAAATAATTAAAAGAAATGAGGACAACCTCAGAGACCTCTGGGACAATGTTAAATGCCCCAACATTTGAATCATAGGTGTCCCAGAAAAAGAAAACAAAAAGAAAGATCATGAGAAAATACTTGAGGAGATAATATTTGAAAACTTCCCCAGAATGGGGAAGGAAATAGGCACCCAAGTCCAAGAAAACCAGAGAGTCCCAAACAGGATAAATCCAAGGCAAAACACCCGAAGACACATATTAATCAAATTAATGAAGGTCACACACAAAGAACAAATATTAAAAGCAGCAAGGGGGAAAAAACAAATAACACACAAGGGGATTCCCATAAGGAAAACAGCTGATCTTTCAATAGAAACTCTTCAGGCCAGAAGGGAATGGCAGGACATACTTAAAGTGATGAAAGAGAAAAACCTACAACCCAGATTACTGTACCCAGCAAGAATCTCATTCAAATATGAAGGCAACATCAAAAGCTTTACAGACAAGCAAAAACTCAGAGAATTCAGCACCACCAAAAGAGCTCTTCAACAAATGCTAAAGGATCTTCTCTAGACAGGAAACAGAAAAGGTTTATAAACTCAAACCCAAAACAACATAGTAAATGGCAATGGGATCATGCTTATCAATAATTACCACAAATGTAAATTGGTTGAATGTCCCAACCAAAAGACAAAGACTGGCTGAATGGATACAAAAACAATGTTGTTGTTGTTGTTGTTGTTGTTTTGTTATTGTATGTTGTCTACAAGAGACCCACCCCAAAACAAGAGACACATGCAGACTGAAAGTGAAGGGCTGAAAAAAGATATTTCACGCAAATGGAGACCAAAAGAAAGCAGGAGTAGCACTATTCATATCAGATAAAATAGACTTTGAAATAAAGGCCATGAAAAGAGACAAAGAAGGACACTACATGATGAACACAGGATCAATCCACGAAGATAAAACAATTATAAATATATATGCATGCAACATAGGAGCACTGCAACATGTAAGGCAAATGCTAACAGGTATGAAAGGGGAAATTCACTGTAACACAATAATAGTGGGAGACTTTAATACCCCACTCATACCTATGGATAGATCAACTAAACAGAAAATTAGCAAGGAAACACAAACTTTAAGTGATACAATGGACTAGTTAGACCTAATTGATATCTATAGAACATTACAACTCAAAACAATGAATTTCACCTTTTTCTCGAGTGCACATGGAACCTTCCCCAGGATAGATCACATCCTGGGCCATAAATCTAGCCTTGGTAAATTCAGAAAGACTGAAACCATTTCAAGCATTTTTTCTAATCACAATGCGGTAAGATTAGAAGAATTCATAATTCATAAACTGGTATGATGGAGGCATGAGAAAGAATGAAATCCCCAAGGGAAAGAAGGGTAGTATACAGGTCCTTGGAAAACACCCATGTTCAGGGGTGGGTCAGAGGGAAACATACGATAATTTGATTCTACTGGAAGCCAAGTAAGATTCAGGATTTAGTGCCACTTACGGTACACTGTTGCAGTGTGGACGAGAAAAATCCATTGGATTCATTAGCAAGCGGGTTTGCTTTTTATAAAAGATCCTCATGATAACTCACACTTTTCAATGAATTCTCTTAGTGGTTAAGCAGGTGTTGGAATGGTTAAAGACACAGATAGATGGACTTGAGAGTCAGTTAAGGTGTGATAACTTGGCAAAGGCATGATTGAGAAATGGGAATAAGTTAGATATTTATTTAAGATGTGGGACTTTCCTTGTAGCTCACTCAATAAAGAATCTGCCTGCCATGCAGGAAACCCGGGTTTGAACCCTGGGTCGGGAAGATTCCCTGGAGAAGGAAATGGCAACCCACTCCAGTATTCTTGCCTGGAAAATCCCATGGACAGGGGAGCGTGGTGGGCTACAGTCCAGGGGGCCACAAGAGTTGGACACGGCTTAGTGACTCAATCACCACCACCACCACAGGGGGAAAAAAAAAAAAAAAAAACTATTAAAAATATAAACATATGGAGGCTAAACAACATGCCTCTGAATAACCAACAAATCATAGAAGAAATCAAGAAACAAATCAAACTTTGCATAGAAATGAATGAAAATGAAAACACAACAACCCTAAACCTATGGGATTCAGTAGAGGGGAAGGTTCATAGCAATACAAGCTTACTTCAAGCAACAGGAGAAAAATCAAATAAATAACCTAACTCTACACCTAAAGCAACTAGGAAAAGAAGAAATGAAGAACCCCAGAGTTAGTAGAAGGAAAGAAATCATAAAAATTAGGGCAGAAATAAATGAGAAAGAAACAAAAGAGACCATAGCAAAAATCAACAAAGCTAAAAGCTGGTTCTTTGAGAATATAAATAAAATAGACAACCCATTAGCCAGATTCATCAAGAAAAAAAGGGAGAAGAATCAGATCAACAAAATTAGATATGAAAATGGAGAAATCACAACAGACAACATAGAAATACAAAGGATCATAAGGGACTACTATCAGCAACTATGTGCCAATAAAGTGGACAACTTGGAAGAAATTGATGAATTCTTAGAAAATTATAAGTTGCCAAAACTGAACCAGGAAGAAATAGAAAATCTTAACAGACCCATCACAAGTATAGAAATTGAAAGTGTAATCAGAAATCTTCCAACAAACAAAGGCCCAGGACCAGATGGCTTCACAGCTGAATTCTACCAAAAATTTAAAGAGTAAACACTTATCCTACTCAAACTCTTTCAGAAAATTGCAGAGGAAGGTAAACTTCCAAATTCATTCTATAAGGACACCATCAACCTAATAGCAAAACCAGACAAAGATGCTGCAAAAAAAGAAAACTACAGGCCAAAATCACAGATGAACATAGATATAAAAATCCTTAACCAAATTCTAGCAAATAGGATCCAACAGCATATTAAAAAGATCATACATCATGACCAAGTGGGCTTTATCCCAGGGATGCAAGGATTCTTCAATATTCTCAAATGAGTCAATGTGATACACCACATTAACAAACTAAAAGATAAAAACCATATGATTATCTCAATAGATGCAGAGAAAGCCTTTGACAAATTTCAACACACATTTATGATAAAAACCTCCAGAAAGCAGGCATAGAAGGGACATACCTCAACATAATAAAAGCCATATATGATAAATCCACAGCAAACATTATCCTCAATGGTGAAAAATTGAAAGCATTTCCCCTAACGTCAGGAGCAAGACAAGGGTGCCCACTCTCACTGCTACTATTCAACATAGTTTTGGAAATTTTAGCCACAGCAATCAGATAAGAAAAATAAATAAAAGGAATCCAGATTGGAAAAGAAGTAAAACTCTCACTGTTTGCAGATGACATGATCCATCCTCTACATAGAAAACCCTAAAGACTTCACCAGAAAATTACTAGAGCTAATCAATGAATATAGTAAAGTTGCAGGATACAAAATTAACACACAGGCATCCCTTGCATTCCTATATGCTAACAATGAAAAAATAGAAAGAGAAATTAAGGAAACAATTCCAGTCACCATTGCAATGAAAAGAATAAAATACTTAGGAATAAATCTACCTAAAGAAACAAAAGACCTATATATAGAACACTATAAAACACTGATGAAAAAAAATCAAAGATGACAGAAATAGATGGAGAAATATACCATGTTCCTGGATCAGAAGCATTGATATAGTGAAAATGAGTATACTACCCAAAACAATTTATAGATTCAATGCAATCCCTATCAAGTTACCAATGGTGTTTTTCAGAGAACTTGAACCAATAATTTCACAATTTGTATGGGAATACAAAAAACCTTGAATAGCTAAAGCAATCTTGAAAAAGAATGGAACTGGAGGAATCAAGCTGCCTGACTTCAGACTATACTACAGAACTACAGTGATCAAAAGAGTGTAGTACTGGCACAAAGACAGAAACATAGATCAATGGAACAAAATAGAAATCCAGGAGATAAATCCATGCACCTATGGACACCTTATCTTTGACAACAGAGGCAAGAATATCCAATGGAGAAAAGACAATCTCTTTAACAAGTGGTGCCGGGAAAGCTGGTCAACCACTTGTAAAAGAATTAAACTAGAACACTTTCTAACACCATACAAAAAATAAACCCAAACTGGATTAAAGATCTAAAGTAAGACCAGAAACTATAAAACTTCTAGAGGAAAACATAGGCAAAACACTCTCTGATTTAAATCATAGCAGGATCCTCTATGACCCACCTCCCAGAGTAAAGGAAATAAAAGCAAAAATAAACAAATGGGACCTAATTAACAGATGGCTAAAAAAAAACACATGACAGGATGCTCAATATCACTCATTATCAGAGAAATGCAAATCAAAACCACAATGAGGTACCATCTCACACCAGTCAGAATGCCTATCAAAAAGCCTACAAACAATAAATGCCGGAGAAGATTCAGAGAAAAGGAACCCTCTTACACTGTTGGTGGGAATGCAAACTAGTACAGCCACTATGGAGAACAGTGTGGAGATTCCTTTAAAAATTGCAAATAGAACTGCCTTATGACCCAGCAATCCCACTGCTGGGCATACATACTGAGGAAACCAGAATTGAAAGAAACAATGTGCACCCCAATGTTCATCACAGCACTGTTTACAATAGCCAGGACATGGAAGCAACCTGGATGTCCATCAGGATATGAATGGATAAGGAAGCTGTGGTACATATACACAATGGAATATTACTCAGCTCTTAAAAAGAATGCATTTGAATCAGTTCTAATGAGGTGGATGAAACTGGAGCCTATTATACAGAGGGAAGTAAGTCAGAAAGGAAAACACTAATACAGTATATTAATGCATATATATGGAATTTAGAAAGATGGCAACGACCCTATAGTCAAGACAGCAAAAGAGACACAGATGTAAAGAACAGACTTTTGGACTCAGTGGGAGAAGGCGAGGGCGGGATGATTTGAGAGACTGGGATTGAAACATGTATATTATCATATGTGAAATAGATCACCAGTCTAAGTTCAATTCCTGAGACAGGGTGCTCATAGCTGGTGCACTGGGATGACCCTGAGGGATGGGATGGGGAGGGAGGTGGGAGGGTTCAGGATGGGGAACAAATGTACACCCATGGCTGATTCATGTGAATGTATGGCAAAAACTACCACAATATTGTAATTAGCCTTCAATTAAAATAAATTAATTACTTAAAAAATTTTTAGAGATGTTACCAAAAGCCCCTCTATAGGGGGTGACCAAGTTTTCATTCCCACAAAATATATGAGTGGCTGTTTCCCCATAAAAACAAAGCAAAACACTGTGACAGCAAAATGCTCCAGATTAAGACGGAGTTCTCAGACAAGTCAACATTTGGCAGGAGTTGCAATTCTTGAATGTACTGTTAGATCTTCCATCAAAAACAGTCTTTTATGTCCAGTTTTTGATGATAAGTTCCTCATGTATCTCTAGTCAGAAGAGGCTAGCATTGGTGGGCCCAGATGTATGCTTGAATTAGAATGGATTGTTTACAGGTGAAGTGCCTGATCTTGGGAAACCTGAACATTTTGTAATGCCAGTTAACATGCCAACTCCGTGGTCATGAGGGAGACATTTTTCTTTCATCGTACAACAAATATGTCTGTCCTTTGTGCCACAGGAACACACTATATCAATCATCCAAGGCCATTTGCTATAAGATTTTTCTTGAAGAGATAGTTTGGTCCAAAGGCTTGCATGTTATGACAGAAACAAACGTTAGCATGATATGAAGAAACATGACAGAGTTGTAGAGAATTATCTCTCAAAATATCATTCTCATGGTAACAGGAATGCCATAGAAGCCAGATTAAATGACTTTTAAACAGTTTATTGCTTCATAAATGTGTTGTCAGTATCTTGTTACTCTGAGTGTATTTATTATTTTCAGCATGCTTGCATATACCAGAATCTTACTCTGGGTCTCTTGTTGTAAGGATTAATATGCAAGCGGGTTGTAGTAGTTTCTTACTGCAGCCTAAATAGTGACACTGAGAAAACAGAAAAGCAATTAAGGAAATGTATACATCAGCTTGGAACATGATATTACCTTGAAGGCTACTACTCCAAAATTAATCATCACATGCACACAGCAGATCACTGAGCAAGGGTATCCTATTGAAGTATTTCTGTGTAACTTGTTACAGTCAAGTTTTCCTGCTATTATTTTATACTCTTGGCCATTTTATGCATATATACAGTTGTCCAGTATCTAATTTCAAGTATGTGAGTTTTCACACTAGCCTTGTAATTTTATTTTGCTTTATATATCATAACATTTTTATACTTTAAGCAAATATAAAATTTTGAAATATAGCTCTGAGAATTATTTAGAAATGAAAAAGCTAAACTATTGTGTTAAAATGATTTAATATGGCTTTTGTAGATAGGAATAAAGGGTGAGAGTGATACATTTCTTGTAAAAATTGAAAAATATTTTGATAACATTAACAATAGCTAATATTTATTGGCAACATGTAATGTTTTATGTACATTACTATGTATTTCCCATCTTAATTATTTACCACAACACTATGAATTAGCTATCACTTTTGTATTTTAAAAATGAGTAAACTGGGTATATAGTTAGATGAATGAAAGGATAAGTTTAGTGGGAGGGTATACGGTCAAATGTATAGGTGAGTTGGGGGTAAATGAATGTATGTGTGGGTTTGTAGACAGGCAGATAAATGAATGGATGGCTACAAGGATGGATGGATGAATGCATAGGTTGGTGGGTGGATGGATAGGTGGGTGAATGGATGGATGGATGGCTAGGGGAGTGGACCGGTGGATGAGTAGGTGGGTGGAAAGAAGGAAGAATGGGAGAATGGGAGAATGGATGTCTGGGAGGGTGAACGGTGGGAGGCTATGTGGGCACATAGATGGCAGGTGGGCGAGAGTAGATGGATACATTGATTCTTCTCAAAGATGTTGTGTCTTTAAATAAAGTTGCCAATTGGTGGGTCCTTAGCTGAGTACGACAACTAGCATGTCTTGTTTGATTCACTCCATGCTCTTAAATATTGGCTCTCAATCTTAGCTAAGCATTAGAATCAATTGGGGAACTTATAAAAATCCTCCTGCTCAGGCACCATCACCCACATCAATTGTGTCACAGTCTTTGGGGATGACACCTGATGTCACTATTTTTAAAAATTATCTCATGATTCAAATACAGCCAAACTTGAGAATCAATATAAATACAAAGGAGGAAAATAAAGTAAATGAAGAGATTAAAAGACTTTTCAAATGTAGTTTTGTGTGACTCCAAAGTGAAAGTAAAAGTCGTTCACTTCTGTCTGACTCTTTGTGACCCCATGGACTATAGGGTCCATGGAATTCTCCAGGCTAGAATACTGGAGTGGGTAGCTGTTCCTTCTCCAGGAGATCTTCCCAACCCAGGGATTGAACCCAGGTCCCCATTGCAGGCAGATTCATTACCAGCTGAGCCACCAGGGAAGCTCCTGATTCCAAAATGTATGCTAGTACTGCTTTCATATACATATACATGCATACATATATATACATACATATTTATACATTAAAAACTATATGATTTCAGTAAATATAAATATCATTTCTAAAATATTGCTTAAATACTTTTTATTTCATTCAATAGCTTATAATCAATTCTTCAAACATGATTTTCATGCTGCATTAATCATTTATTTTCATTTTAATAAACAGAAAAATCATGCAACCTAAATAAAAATAAAAAAGAAAGGCAATTTCAAGAGTAACAATTATAAGAACAATTGCCATTTCAGTGATGCAGGGCTCAGAAGGAATCTTTAATGCACCTAAACCTTAACTGCCAGAAACTGCTTCTCAGGCTAAGTATCAATACAGAGAATCTGATTTCCAAACATGGATCAAGTATTCCTCTGCTTTTAATAGCTGGGAAACTAGGAAACAGAGAGGAAACATAGATGTCAGGCAAGCACTTCTTTACTTTGATCAACATCCTCATTTAGAGAAAGGCTGAGTATATATTCCAATAATGTCTGTTGCATAAATATTCATGTAATATAGGACAAACTGAGAATAAGTGAAAGAGTAAATATGGATATGATCAGAAGTATTCTATAAAAATGTAACAAATAGTTATTCTGAAATAAGTGTTTCAATTGTTATATCTATTGGAAAAGGAAATGGCAACCCACTCCATTTTTCTTGCCTAGAGAATCCCAGGGATGGCAGAGCCTGGTGGGTTGCCGTCTATAGGGTCTACCAGAGTCAGACACAGCTGAAGTGACTTAGCAGCAGCAGCAACTACTGCAGGAAGACAAGATGACAAGATTGTTTTAAAAGTAATCTTGTAGTAAAAGAAATATGTCTACAGGCTGTATTCAAAAACCAGTACAGGTGATTAGAGGACTAAGTATCCCTGATCTTAGGATGCCCTCATGCTGCCACTGAACCAACTGCAATGTCTACATTTATATTTCAAAACAGAAGATTTAAAAAAAAAAATGGGCCAACTGACTTCAATGGAATTTTTTTGTATCTTGGATGATTAATTGTATCCTGATTTTTCAGATCTCCAAGTATAATCTGTGTCTGTCTGCTCATATAGACCTGAAATGAGTGGATTTTTAAAATTTTGGAAAAAATGTTAAAAAGTACTATCAAATATGTTGTTATAATCCTTGTATGAGTCAACTGAATTGAATGCTGATTTTAGGACCATACTATCTGGGTTCAGGTATTTTTTCTTCTTTGCCAATATATTTGTTTGGACAATATATACATATATATTATCACTTTGTGCTTGAGTTTCTTCATCCCTAAGTTGGAATGATAACAGTACTATTTTAAAGATGTACTGTAGGTACAGATTTTGTTTCTAAAAAAAATTTCACTGTAAAGTAATTATTTTATTTCCTGAGAAACTTTGTGGAGCTTCTAGTTCTTAGAAACTGAATGCATTTAATCCAACTATATGCATAAGAATAGCTTTTTTCAAATTCAATCATGAAGACTAGAGAATAAAATGTATAATAACTCTCATGGTTCCTCGAGGAGAGGTATATTTATTTCAATTGACTGAATCTCCCAGAAGGCATAGCAGAATACTGAATTCATTTGCTCGATTTTAAGAAGCCCTCAACAGGAGGGATTTTAAGAATTTCCCTCTTACTTTGTAACTGAAAAAATAACTTGGATGGGGAAAACTTGAATTCCTTGAACACTTGACTAGAAAATCTGAGATCACAAATGAAGCAGGTAATCATATTTGTTCCTTAAATTCTGCTCCAAAATTATTGCTTAATATTAATCTTTTGTAGCAAATATAGTAGTTTAAGGAAAACTGAGAAAAGCTTGTTTTCCCCAATGCTACAGGTTCAGTTTTTATAATGTAACCTAGTACATGACAGGCACTTGGTAAATATTTGTCAAACAGATAACTTAATTAACCTTTGAAGTTCCAAAATTTTATAAATAAGTAGAGTATGTATTAGAAAATCCATTTATAAACAGCTAATTTCAAGTATAAATTTTCAATAATCCTTATACTACTTTCTTTGAAGTCAACATTTTTAATCATAAAAATATAATGATAAAATAAAGGGCTTATGTTTCATAAGTTTTAAATATATTCATATACATATGCAGATATCTAATTAAATTTATGGATAAATAAAATATCTTGAAATCATTTGCTGAAAAATCCTAAAACATGCTCCAGTATTTTACACAATATTCATGGCATATTTGGTCCATGATAGCATATATTTAAATATTATGTTATTGAATATTTATATAGAATATTCACAATGACAAATTTTAATATTGACTTTTTTCAGAAAGCAAAAAATTAAATATCTTACATGCTAACACCATAATTTCCAAGTATAATACAAATATTATTTTAATGTCAGTTCAGTGGTTCATTGTCATAATTATTCTTTGGAATGAGATAATCTTTGTAAGACATTATTATTACTAAATTAATTTCATGAAGAGCCACAGCAGACAACCGAAGACAGTATGTATTCAGAACATGTTTGGAATATAATTTTATTTTATATATATAAGTGGGTAATATAATGTGTAAAAAATACTTGCTCCTACAAGGAAAGCTATGACTAACTTAGTGTATTAAAAAGGAGAGGTATCACTCTGCCCACAAAGGTCCATATAGTCAAAGCTATCTATGATTTTTCCAGTACTCATGTACAGATGTGACAGTTGAACCATAAAGAAGGCTGAGGAATGAAGAACTGATGTTTTTGAATTGTGGTACTACAGAAGGCTTTTGAGAGTCTCTTGGACTGCAAGGAAATCAAACCAGTTGATCCTGAAGGAGGTCGACCCTGACTATTCATTGGACGGACTCATGCTGATGCTCCAATACTTTGTCCACCTGATGCAAAGAGCCAACTCATTAGAAAAGACCCTGATACTGGGGAAGATAAAAGGCAGGAGGAAAAGGGGATGACAGTGGACTAGATGGATGGATGGCATCACCGACTCAATGGACATGAATTTGAGCAAACTCTGGGAAATAGTGGAGAACAGAGGAGACTTGTGTGCCATAGTCCACAGGGTCACAGTCTGACATAACTTACTGACTGAACAATGAGAGCCAGGTCAACCAAATGTTATTATTCATAACTATACAAATATGTTTATTTTACTTTTTTGAACACTCCTTCAAATAAGATAACAAATTATTCAGTTCAGTTCAGTCACTCAGTCATGCCCGACTCTGCGACCCAATGAATCACAGCACGCTAGGCCTTCCTGTCCATCACCAACTCCCGGAGTTCACTCAAACTCGTCCATCGAGTCAGTGATGCCATCCAGCCATCTCATCCTCTGTCATCCCCCTCTTCTCCTGCCCCCAATCCCTCCCAGAATCAAAGTCTTTTCCAATGAGTCAACTCTTCGCGTGAGGTGGCCAAAGTACTGGATTTTCAGCTTTAGCATCATTCCTTTCAATGAACACCCAGGACTGATCTCCTTTGAATGTTCTGGTTATTATTAGCATTATATAAATAAATAAAGATAGATTCTTAGGTTATCTGACTCTGTATCCTCACTTTGAGAAAAATACACCCAAAAGCCTGATAAATACTGATTGATCACAGCAGATTTTGATTGTCAGAATCAGCTCAGCAACAGGTCTGGCTACAAAGGAATATGAAATTTAGTGATTATCCTACATGATGTACCATTAATGTTTACTTATTAATGTTAATTTTCTGTCCTACAAATATTATCACTGCCTCTGCAGGATACAATGTGTCCACAGTGGTCAGCGGCTTGTCCTGAGGGAGAATGCCATATCAAGAACCCCAAATCTAAGGCTGAACATTTCTCAGTGGCAATTATTTGATAAGTCATGGTAAGGGTAGCCCTTTCTATCTGACCATGAGTAGCATCTACATTAACTGCCACGACTGCTCTGTACCTTCCTGAACTTACAGCTTCTTCTTATGATGAATAGCTTAAAATGTAGTTGTTTGGTTGTACTGTTGTGTAATCATCACCTTTGTCTAGTTTCAAAATGTTTTCATTATGCCAGTAGAAAATCACATCATCAACTGCAGTCAATCTCTACACCTTCCTCCTCCCAGCCCCAGAAACCATCTACTTGATTTCTGTCTCTAACCTCTTCTGGATACTCATATAATTGGAATCATACAATATATGGCTTTTTTGTGTCAGTGTTTTATCATTTAATATAATAGTTTCAAGTTTCATCCTCACTGCAGCACATATCAGTACTTCATTATATTATTTGATAAGTAATGTTCCATTGTATTGCTAACCAAACTTTTATAAATGGATACCTGATTGAAATATAAAAGGCATTTTTGGGGGATTAGGACTGCAGTGCAGATTTGAAAAGGACTTGAATTGTCTTCTGCCAGACTAAAAAATGGGGAGAGGCTTATACAAGCAAAAAAACACACACAAGGTTGCAGTTAGTCACATGAATTGTTTATCAAGAATTATAACTGGAAGTGACAAGAAGTAAGAGGTAAGTGTATCTGTTAAGTAAGGATCAGCAGGGGCCCATATTGTTGCATAGTTACAAGGGGAAACCTTGAGACTCTAAGGTTGAGGCTGGCAGGTATTCTGAATACAGCTGGTGGTGTCTTTCTATCTGGTATAATTCAAATAAAGTTCAAGTTCTCGGTGGCAGAGATGTGATTGAGGCCAAATTTTCCATGGCCATCATATTCTATTTGTGTATGATTGAATTGTGAGTGGGCTTTACAGGTGGCTCAGATGGGAAAGAAACTGCGTGCAGTGCAGGAGACCTGGGTTTAGTCCCTGGGTTGGGAAGATATCCTGGAGAAGGGAATGGCTAATGGTCAAATTGCCAACATTTGTTGGATTATCAAAAAAGCAAGAGAGTTTGAGAAAAACATCTACTTTTGTTTTATTGATTATGCTGAAGCCTTGACTGTGTGGATCACAACTGGAAAATTCTTAAGGAGATAATACCAGACCACCTTACTGCCTCTTGAGAAATCTGTATGCAGGTCAAGAAGCAACAGTTAGAACTGGACATGGAACAGCAGACTAGTTTCAAGTCGGGAAAGAAGTACGTGAAGGCTGTAAATTGTCACCCTCCTTATTTAACTTATATGCAGAGTACATCATCAGAAATGCTGGACTGGAGGAAGCACAAGCTGGAATCAAGATTGCCGGGAAAAATATTAATAACCTCAGACATGCAGATGACACCACCTTTATGGCAGAAAGTGAAGAAGAACTAAAGAGCCTTTTGATGAAAGTGAAAGAGGAGAATGAAAAATTTGGCTTAAAACTCAACATTCAGAAAATGAAGATCATGGCATCTGGTCCCCTCACTTCATGGCAAATAGATGGGAAAACAGTGGAAACAGTGACAGATTTTATTTTTTTTGGCTCCCAAATCACTGCAGATGGTGACTGCAGCCATGAAATTAAAAGACACTTGCTCCTTGGAAGAAAAGCTATGACCAATCTAGACAGCATATTAAAAAGTAGAGACATTACTTTGCCAATAAAGGTCTGTCTCATCAAACTATGGTTTTTCCAGTAGTCATGTATGGATGTGAGAGTTGGACTATGAAGAAAGCTGAGCACTGAAGAACTGATGCTTTTGAACTGTGGTGTTAGAGAAGACTCTTGAGAGTCCCTTGGACTGCAAGGAGATCCAACCAGTCCATCCTAAAGGAAATCAGTCCTGAGTATTCATTGCTACCGCTGCTGCTAAGTTGCTTCAGTCGTGTCCAAGTCTGTGTGACCCCAGAGACGTCAGTCCACCAGGCTCTGCCCTCCCTGGGATTCTCCAGGAAAGAACACTGGAGTGGGTTGCCATTTCCTTCTCCAATGCATGAAAGTGAAAAGGGAAAGTGAAGTCGCTCAGTCGTGTCCAACTCTTCATGACCCCATGGACTGTAGCCTACCAGGCTCCTCTGCCCATAGGATTTTCCAGGCAAGAGTACTGGAGTGGGTTGCCATTGACTTCATTGGAAGGACTTAATTCAAAGGAAGTAATTAAACAAGGAGGACATGAAATGTCTGTTTCCCTCCTCTAATCTGCCTTTTATTACAGTTGTCTTAGCTAAAACCTTAGGTTGAGGGAAAATTATTTTTCCTCCCCTCCACTGACAGGTCTGCTTGTTTTTGCCTTTCAGCCCCACTATTTTCCCTACAGTATAGCCAGACTTACATTTCTAAAAGCATAAATCATATATTTCTTTTCATTAAAAGCTTGCAATA
The DNA here is from genome assembly GCF_023091745.1 of Budorcas taxicolor. Taxonomy (NCBI): domain Eukaryota; kingdom Metazoa; phylum Chordata; class Mammalia; order Artiodactyla; family Bovidae; genus Budorcas; species Budorcas taxicolor. Next base: position 60,922,416 of record NC_068921.1, on the reverse strand, counting down.
TCTTCTGATATGTCTAGAATTGAATCCAATGTTTTCATTATATCTCTCAAAGTGCTAAATGATCTGACATCTATCCCCACCTTGAGCTGATTTATGCGACACTAGTGCTTGTGGCACGTCCAGCCACACAGACTGTCTCCTTGTGCCAAACCTCCCAGTACCTTACTGATTTAGGTCCTATACACTTGTTACACCTTCCTTCTTCCTTTTACAGTTTCAAATGGCTCATGTTTTTATGTCATTTGTGTCAGAATTTCAATTTTACCTCCTCAAAGAGAGCTTCAATGATAACTCTTTATAAAATGGCCTTCCATCTCCACCAGTCTCTCCTTTTTTTTTCTCCAGTATTTAACAATAGTTGACATTTTTCTGTTTAATCATATTTTTTCTTGTTTATAACTTGTTTATTTCACCAGCCTATTCATAATTCATGAGAGAAAGGACTTTATCACTCTTATTAATAACTAAAAGAGTGACTGTCACATGGAAAATACCAAATAACTGTTTTAATAATAATGCATTTACTAATTTTAAAACCACTCTTGAACCCTATTTCAATATCTATAGGTAGAACACATTTTAAACCAATATTTATGATAAGAAATAGTATACTTAAAGTGCAGCTTTTTATTACTGACAACAAAATAATTGTCTCTAGACAGTTCAGAGAAAGAGAAATGAAATCATTTTTCAGTTTATAATAATATACTTTTTTCACTTATAATAAAAAAATGAAAATCTAAACTATAAACTATCCTATTTCTTACCTATTAACATGGCAGAAATCCAGGTGTGACAATATGGGTTCTTGCTGAACACAGAGGAAATAAGAATACACATAACATTCAGGATGGGAATGCAAAATGATTTAACTCTTATGAAAGGCAGTTTGCTAATAAGTAGCCTAATTGTTTATACACATATTTAATAGCATTTACTCTATTTGTAATGACTACAGAGTAGCAAAAGCCCAAATGTACTTCACTAGAGGCTGGATCAGATTCCTTGATACATTCATAAAACAAGTAGTAGGAAAAAACACAACCATTAAACAAAGAGAAATATTTGTATAAACTATTATGAAATGATAGCCAGGATATTTAATTAAGTGGTGAGAAGAAAAATATAAATAAAGCAAAGTTTATTATGCTATAATTATTCTGAAAAAGTAGCCATAAATACAAATTTGATTACAAGTATACTAAAAAATAAGTCATGGAATAAAGGAGATTTGGATGGAGGATACTATTGACAGATGCTAGCCCTCTTTAATTATAGTTTTTTAAACAACTGTATACAAATAAATATTTTATGCAAGTATATAAGTAAATTAAGTTTAAACTGAAATAACTAAAAGTTGAATGCAAGATGTTACCCTACTCATATATCTAGTTGGTAATATAACCACAGAGAAGAGTTATTCCAACCTACCTAAAAATATTTATTTTGTTTTTATATACCTAGTATGTCTTAGGGACCAAATAAGCTATAAAAATAGTATCAAACTACTTAGAGTAGAACTATTTTCGTGATAACTTTGGTATTATTTTTATGATAATTGACAATGCATGTATTTTTGGCTCAGCTAGTAAAGAATCTGCCTGCAATGTGGGAGACCTGGGTTCGATCCTTGGGTTGGGAAGATCCCCTGGAGAAGAGAAAGGCTACCCACTCCAGTATTCTGGCCTGAAGAATCCCATGGACTGTATAGTTCATGTGGTCACCAAGAGTTGTACACGACTGAGTGACTTTCAATCAATCAATCTGATCAAAGAAATGAATAGTTATGTTGCTGTTATTAAGAATTCAGATTTTTTAAAAAGAAGACATACATGTACTGTATTCTATAAATAAGGTTCTTTTTTTTTTCCTGATTTTTTTTTTTAATTTTAAAATCTTTAATTCTTACATGTGTTCCCAAACATGAACCCCCCTCCCACCTCCCTTCCCATAACATCTCTGTGGGTCATCCCCATGCACCAGCCCCAAGCATACTGTATCCTACGTCAGACATAGACTGGCGATTCAATTCTTACATGATAGTATACATGATAGAATGCCATTCTCCAAAATCATCCCACCCTCTCCCTCTTCCTCTGAGTCTTAAAGATGGAATTTTAAAGAAAAATGCAAGAAGTACAGCATAAAAGTTAGGCACAATACAAATATTTCAAACCAAATTTCTATTAACTACCTGCTGCCGCTAAGTCGCTTCCATCGTGTCTGACTCTGTTTGACCCCATAGATGGCAGCCCACTAGGTTCCCTCATCACTGGGATTCTCTAGGCAAGAATACTGGAGTGGGTTGCCATTTCCTTCTCCATATTAACTACCTTGTTTCATAAAATTATATAATGGCATTTAACACAGCATTATATGAAAGTTTGATATATTTTATATCTATTATAAATAAATTTTATCTTTATAAGAAATATATTCCAATTTAATACAAATATTTCCCTAGAGAAAATTGTTGTCTTGATACTATGATGCGTAATTTCCTGACAAGTTGCTGTCATGACTATGAAGTCACAATAGAAAATTTCCATATGACTCAATCTTCTTGACAGATTTCCATTGTGTATGGGTGAGTTTCTTTGCTATCTACCTTAAAGTATTACAATCTAGAATAATCAGTTATATTATTAATACAACATAAAACAAAAAGTTTTAAAAAGCAAAACAAAGTAGGTTAAGTCTTGTAGCACTTCTAAATATAAAACTTATGATCTAGTAGGATAGAAACACAGTTATAAAAAGCTATTACAAAAATATTGTGACTGCATAAGAGGTACCAAAACATTTTGTTGGACTGATGAATTTATATTTACCTATTCAAATAGGAAAAGGAGTACATCAAGGCTGTATATTGTCACCTTGCTTATTTAACTTATATGCAGAGTACATCATGAGAAACGCTGGGCTGGAGGATATGTAGATGACACCACCTGCATGATGGTGAAGTGGAAGAAAGTGAAAAAAACCTAAAGAGACTCATGATGAAAGTGAAAGAGGAGAGTGAAAAAGTTGGCTTAAAGTTCAACATTCAGAAAACAAAGATCACGGCATCTGGTCCCATGACTTCATGGCAAATAGATGGGGAAACAGTGGAAACAGTATCAGGCTTCATTTTGGGGGGCTCCAAAATCACTGCAGATGGTGATTGCAGCCATGAAATTAAAAGACTCTTACTCCTTGGAAGGAAAGTTATGACCAACTTAGATAGCATATTCAAAAGCAGAGACATTACTTTGCCAACAAAGGTCTATCTAGTCAAGGCTATGGTTTTTCCAGTAGTCATGCATGGATGTGAGAGTTGGAGTATAAAGAAAGCTGAGCACCAAAGAATTGATGCTTTTGAACTGTGGTGTTGGAGCAGACTCTTGAGAGTCCCTTGGACTGCCAGGAGATCCAACCAGTCCATCCTAAAGAAAATCAGCCCTGGGTGTTCATTGGAAGGTCTGATGTTGAAGCTGAAACTCTGGTACTTTGGCCAGCTGATGCAAAGAGCTGACTCATTTGAAAAGACCCTGATGTTGAGAAAGATTGAGGGCAGGAGGAGAAGCGGACGACAGAGGATGAGATGGTTGGATGGCATCACCAGCTCAATGGACATGAGTTTGGGTTGACTCCGGGAGTTGATGATGGACAGGGAGGCCTGGCATGCTGCGGTTCATGTGGTCTCAAAGAGTCTTACATGACTGAGCGACTGAACTGAACTGATTTAACAAAAATTGTTAGATTCATTGTCCTTTGATGTACTTGTCAAGGCTAGGATTTAGTTACTGAAGACATAATTAGAATTCATGGTTGCTAAACAGAAAAGCTGAGGCTGTCATATTTCTCTGTTATCTCTTGACCTATATGCCCAATGAGAGTAAGGATCAGATTATGACTTTTTCTCAACTCTTTTCACTGCTTCACATGGTCTGTTATATAGCATAAGTAAATATATGTACACAATACCGATGTGTATAATAACACTAGTATGTATATACAAAAGTATATGTGTGTGTGTATGTGATGTATCAGAGAAGGCAATGGCACCCCATTCCAGTACTCTTGCCTGGGACTATCCCATGGGTGGAGGAGCCTGGTAGGCTACAGTCCATGGGGTTGCTAAGAGTCGGACATGACTGAGTGACTTCACTTTCACGTTTCACTTTCATACATTGGAGAAGGAAATGGCAGCCCACTCCAGTGCTCTTGCCTGGAGAATCCCAGGGACAGGGGCGCCTGGTGGGCTGCCATCTATGGGGTCGCACAGAGTCAGACACAACTGAAGCAACTTAGCAGCAGTAGCAGCAGCAGCAGCATGTGGTGTATGGGGTAAGACGCCTCCTGGTATGGTCAGTGACAGAGTGCCAAGATGAGTTTCTGTTGTAGTTTAACTGGGTACTCAGGTGGTATTGCACAGGTCTGATTTTCTCAAGTGAAGGTCATACAGGCAACACCAATGAAAATTCTCATCCTTCTCCTATGCACAGTTAGAGGTGTGTTAATCATAGAGAAAGTATCAGTCTTAAGGTCATAATGGTGTGCATTTTCATCCTAAGAATTTTTGAGAAAGTCAATCACAAAACACTTTCTGAACTTCCAATTCACCTATCACCCAACCTTGCATTTTTTAAGTTGTAAAACAGCTAGGGAATCTTATTTATGATTGCTCATGGATTTTGTTGATTCTGACCTCAAACATCTTTTTCTTTTTTTTAATTTCTTGCAAGTGAATAAAATCTACAACTCAAACTGTTACAATGCAACTTCCATCCTGAATTGTCTTTCAAGGTGATCACTAACTGTACCTGTATAATAGCAGCAGTCCACTTCCTGATTTCGCTATCCTATCATGTGCAGTCCTCATGAATTTTTCCCTGCTTGGGTCATTTACTCATAGAGAACCTCCCATTGCTACAGCTGTGGGTTGAAGAGCTGAGCAGTGCAAAAAACAGACACATGAGGAAGTGAGTCTTCTGCACATGTAATTTTTTATGGTCTCTGTGTTTGTTCTGCCTAGGTTATGTTCCCATGCATATATATTTCACTTGATAACAGAGCTTCATTGTCATCAACAACTTTATGACTAATTTCACACATTTTTTGTGAAGAATACTACATGCTAAACTTTTCTAAAGAGCGAATTCTGAAATCAGCCTTCTTAAATTATAGATTCACTGACATATCAGACAGGGCATATTTCTTAATTTTACCCTACATTAATTCCCTTGAGTATTAGATAGGTATATAATATTAATCTTTTAGACATTATTTATTAGGCAATACAGTGAATAAAATTTAATACTGCCCACTCTAATAGTGCTTAGCACCAAGTATACACCCAGTGTACATTAACTCTTATTAGGAGACCTGAACACACATTAAACACACACAAACACCACATATACCTAGATTAAATAATCAATGAAAATCAAAGTATAACATATCTAGAATAAAAGAATAATAACATACTAATTAAATATTGATTAAATTCATTGATTGAGGCTATAAAATAGAAATAACTGATAAAAAGTATCAACAATAGCAACAAGACTTCCCTGCTGGCTCAGCAGTAAAGAATTTGCTGGTAATGCAGATGACCCAGGTTCGGTCCCTGGGATGGGAAGATCCCTGGAGAAGGAAATGGCAATCTGCTCCAATATTCTTGCCTGGAAAATTCCATGGATAGAGGAGCCTGGTGGGTTATGTCCATGGGGTTTCAAAGAGTCAGACATGACTAAGCAAAAGCATCAATAGCAACAAAAGACTGAAAAGAAAAAAAGTTTGTTAACTATTTTTTTAAGGGCTGCTATACTTATCAGCAATCACATAAATGCAAATTAAAACCAAGGGAAAATGATTCACACTCACCAGCCTAGGAAATTTTCTATATCTTGGCAATACTCTGTAATAATGAGGCTGTAAAACGATGAAAACTCTTTTTGTACTGCTGAAGGAAATGTAAGCTGGTACAACTAATCTGAACAGGAATTTGGTAGTTAATTTGGTAATTAATAAAAGTCATTAAGTCACAAAACAATTTTGTTTCTAAACAAATGTTTAAAGGAACTCTTTCACTTCTGAGAAGTTATGTGCAAAAATGTTTACATAACTATTATTTATAAAATAAAAATTTAAAATGGAAAGAATGTAAGCAAAATCTTATTCTTGAGGATGTAAACAAATGTTGTGAGAGATAAAAGCAGATGCTTGTGTATTGTTAAAACCAAATGCAGGATAGAATTGTCTCTGGGCTGTAAGTAGCTACCAAAGGTGAGGATGTAAATGGAGAGTGATAGTCACAGAAAGCCCCAGTTTTATTGTCACAAGTTTATTTATTTGACTGGTTGTTGAGTACATAGTTATTTGTTGTATTATTAATAGCTTCATGTAGAGTTTCATGCTGTACTGCATTTTAATAGAAAGAAAAGAATGAGATTTCCTGAAAGGAAATATACAAGGAGTGTAAAACATTACCTATGAATATTTAGGAGCTACTAAATTTAACAAGAGGGAGAACAAAGAAACATCAAACACACTGCCTAAGAATTTCCCATAACTGTTACAAATGCCACACTTTTTATGTGTTACAGCTAAATATGAAATTAAGTTTTCATCTTTCATATTCTTCCTTTTTGCAATCTGTTAGGAAAAAAAATCTTTTAGGGTATCATTGAAAAGAAAGCTGTTTCAACAAAAATCAAATGTAAGCTACAATGATTCATTAAACTCTTTGGAAATAATAAAGAGAGTCTTATGACTCATGAGGACAGCTTACAATAAAGCATGTGAGATAGATGCTGGGAGCAGAGAGAGACTTGGTTTATGTGAGTGGATGTCACAGGTTGTGTGGGTCATGGGCGGCTAGATGTTACAATGTTTAACAGACACCCTGAAAATGTACTGCTTCCTCATGAGCAAATTCATTGTGGGTTGGTAAGGAGGCTCTTGTTAACATAATCAAATTTAGTGGCTAGTGGCAACCATAGATGGTCACAGTGTTCCTTACTGTAGCACTGAAAAGATATCATGGTGAAATTACAGTGTTACTCTTAAACCTGGAAATGATGTTAATTTTCATTAACAATTCATTTAAAAAGCAAGTCATGTGACTACATTGAATTCAAGTCAGAGTAGAAATTACAATACTTCTAAATAACTGGAGCAAGAGAGTCAATATATATGAATAACCCTAATGATACTATAATGGCAATAAATTGAACCTCAGATACTAGAGGTGCAAGTAAATATCATCTTGCCTTCAAAACTTTCCATACAGTGTACTACCTAAAATGTATATTTACTCAATATTTTCAAATATATAAGGTATAAGTGGAAAACATAATGTGGCAGGTTACATTGTTAGGTCTGTATACGCTATTAAGCCATTCCCTCAATTTCATTCTGATATCAAAAGTTTTTACTACTTCTCTACCAAATACATGACAACTCCATGATGGAAGTCAAAGCTCCTGAAGGCACCTTGAGAATCTCCAGTCCTTTAAGAATGGATGGATAATGAGAACTAGAGCTCTAAGGAGTTACAATCTATAATGAAAGACAAGTATTAGGCAATATGTAGGCTGAGAAAAAAAGAGAGTATATGGAGATACAGTCATAATTTCTAAAACAAAAGTTATTTGCATATTATAAAGTGCTATTTTAATTAATCCAAGAAATTTATGCCAAAAATCATAGATTTTCTATGAATATTCAAAAATATAAATAGCACATGAGCAAATAATAGCCTAGGATTTCTTAAAAAAGCTACTAAATAGACTCAATATTGTATATTTTATTTTTCCATGCAGAAATTCCTATGCATGCATTATTATAATTTTTTCTTAAATTCTTATTACTTTAACATTTATATATAACAAAGATGTCAACATTCAATAGAAAAAAGATTAGAAGAATGGAAAACAAAGATAACAAATTACCTGAAGCAAATTTAAATGCCTCTATGCCTCTTAGTAAAATTATATATAATTGTACAAACCATATGGTAAAATACTATCCAGTCATTAAAAACAAATTGAGGCTATTTTGCTTGGCTTTTATCTTGAATGAAAAATTATTGCCAATTTGAGTAAACAAGGATTAGTTACTCTGATTATAGGAATCAAGTGGAACAAATAAACTTTTTTAAAAAATTTTTACCAGTTGTCTGAACTTGGCAATGCTAAGTGGTAAATTTTTCAAAGACAAAATTGAAGTAAGCAAAACTTAGTTAATATTCTTTCATACATATTACACAACACTTTCAGGTGGGATAGATTTATCAATTTCTCTAATATGTAAAAAGCTCAAGACAATATTTTGCAGTGTTATATGTCAAGGACACACTATGTGTTTTAATTATGAAGACAGAATAAATTAGGCTCATTTTAAAACTATTTTTGCTAATCTTACATGAAACTTCCATTTCTATTTATGAAAAAAATCTTGCCCCAAGTCAGAAATTCATTGACTCACTCAAACAGCATTCTCTAATGCCAAGCACAATTCAGGTTGAAAAATTTTACAACTACCTTTAAAGAATATTTTATAGGAAGAGAATATGAGCATTGCAGTTATACATGAATTTAGACATTTAATTTTTAAATATTCTGAGATTATTTACTACTTTAAAATAATCAAATTTCACGATGATGGAACTTTAAGTGACTTTATTTTTCAGCCAGCAGTTAAATCATCAGTAAGCCACTGAAAAGTAGAATTAGCCTTCTAGTTTCAGAATTCAAGTTATGGAGTTTGGAAAGTGGAAAGTGAAAGTGTTAGTCATTCAGTTCTGTCATACTTTTTGGCCCCAATGGACTGTGTCCACCAGGCTCCTCTGTCCATGGAATTCTCCAGGCAAGAATATAGGAATGAGTTGCCAGTCCCTTATCCAGGGGATCTTCCTGACCCAGGGAACAAACCTAGGTCTCCAGCATTACAGGCAGATTCTTTACTGTTTGAGCTACCTTGGAAGCCTCCTTACAAATTTCCCCCTGACTTCTTAGCTTACATAAAAAATCCAAATTATTAAATATAAAGCAAAAGACAAAGATAAATGTTATGGGAGGCCAGGGAAATGAGATTTTCACATGAACCCTGGAACATTTGCGAGCAGATCCAATAATATCTGAAGGGACTATTAGCAATTATATACTGATTCTTTTTTGCTCTAATTATCCCCAATTGTGTCTTATTATTTATATTCCTGTTACAGAAATTTGATTTTGAAATTTGATTTTGTTACTGACAATTGCAATGTGAATACTGTGAACAAATTAGTGGGGATTTTGAGAAACAAACCTATAACTTGAACATTTGTTATTGGAAACATTTTCTTACTTAAAACCCCAAATAATATGTTGTAAAGAAATCTTTTGAATCTAAAAATAATCTCATGTCATGATTTCACCAATCACCTCTATATCAACACATATGAGTTTAATAAGTAGTCTAATCTCCCTTCAGAAGACATATCTAGCTCATTTACAAGGATGCATTTGGGACCTAAATAATACTTTTTTCATAAGATTGATGTTAAATAAATATCATATGTACTAAGAAACAAATAGATCAGTAATAACAAATTAAAAGATTTGAAGAAGAGTACTATCTGTTCAGTTATTGGAGAGTAAAAAAAATGTTATCAATAACGTGGTTTTCAATTCATTATTATGAGTTTGCACTTCTCTAATGCATGCTATTTCTTTTTCACAGTTAACCTACACAGAGATGAATAAACAAACTAGTGAATTCTCATGCTCCAAGTAATTTAGTAAATTAAACTGAGGGCAAGGCCTTTACTAATAAGTTGCAGTAGTCATAGAATACAGTTAAAACACAATAAATTGTGGAAAATTCTGAGAGAGATGGGAATACCAGACCACCTGACCTGCCTCTTGAGAAATCTGTATGCAGGCCAGGAAGCAACAGTTAGAACTGGACATGGAACAACAGACTGGTTCCAAATAGGAAAAGGAGTACGTCAAGGCTGTATATTGTCACCCTGCTTATTTAACTTATATGCAGAGCACATCATGAGAAATGCTGGACTGGAAGAAACACAAGCTGGAATCAAGATTGCCGGGAGAAATATCAATAACCTCAGATATGCAGATGACACCACCCTTATGGCAGAAAGTGAAGAGGAACTAAAAAGCCTCTTGATGAAAGTGAAAGTGGAGAGTGAAAAAGTTGGCTTAAAGTTCAAGATTCAGAGAACGAAGATCATGGCATCAGGTCCCATCATTTCATGGGAAATAGATGGGGAACCAGTGGAAACCGTGTCAGACTTTATTTTGGGGGGCTCCAAAATCACTGCAGATGGTGATTGCAGCCATGAAATTAAAAGACACTTACTCCTTAGAAAAAAAGTTATGACCAACTTAGGTAGCATAGTCAAAAACAGAGACATTACTTTGCAGACTAAGGTCCGTCTAGTAAAGGCTATGGTTTTCCCTGTGGTCATGTATGGATGTGAGAGTTGGACTGTGAAGAAGGCTGAGCACCGAAGAATTGATCCTTTTGAACTATGGTGTTGGAGAAGACTCTTGAGAGTCTTTTGGACTGCAAGGAGATCCAACCAATCCATTCTGAAGGAGATCAACCCTGGGATTTCTTTGGAAGGAATGATGCTAAAGCTGAAGCTCCAGTACTTTGGCCACCTCATGCGAAGAGTTGACTCATTGGAAAAGACTTTGATGTTGGGAGGGATTGGGAACAGGAGGAGAAGGGGACGACAGAGGATGAGATGGCTGGATGGCATCAGGGACTCGATGGACGTGAGTCTGAGTGATCTCCGGGAGTTGGTGATGGACAGGGAGGCCTGGCATGCTGCAATTCATGGAGTCGCCAAGAGTCGGACATGACTGAGTGACTGAACTGATATATACACACATATATATTTACATACATACACACTGATGACCTGTATTCCATATTTTTTTTTAAATAAAGAAATTCAATGAGGTCTTTATCTAGTTCATAAACCTTGAGAGTGACATGCAATGTTTAACTGTAAGAACTCTATAGTAATAGTGGACTAAAAACAAATCAACAAAATAGTCAGCAATATGAGTAACACAGTCTCTTAGGTAGTTTTTCCATCCTTGGGTATAACTTCGCAGTTATGGAAAGCAAGTCTACTTTTCCTTATGTCACAAATCAAGAAAGTCAATTCAGTTCACTTCAGTTGCTCAGTCGTATCCGACTCATTGTGACCCCATGAATTGCAGCACGCCAGGCCTCCCTGTCCATCACCAACTCCCGGAGTTCACTCAGACTCATGTCCATTGAGTCAGTGATGCCATCCAGCCATCTCATCCTGGGTCGTCCCCTTCTCCTCCTGCCCCCAATCCCTCCCAGCATTAGAGTCTTTTCCAATGAGTCAACTCTTCACATGAGGTGGCCAAAGTATTGGAGTTTCAGCTTTAGCATCATTCCTTCCAATGAACACCCAGGAGTGATCTCCTTCAGAATGGACTGGTTGGATATCTTTGCAGTCCAAGGGACTCTCAAGAGTCTTCTCCAACACCACAGTTCAAAAGCATCAATTCTTCAGCACTCAGCTTTCTTCACAGTCCAACTCACATCCATACATGACCGCAGGAAAAACCATAGCCTGGACTAGACGGACCTTTGTTGGCAAAGTAATGTCTCTTCTTTTGAATATGCTATCTAGGTTGAGGAGAGTTCAAATTACAACTACTAAAATCACTGTTTTTTGGCCCATACACATTTTGTAATTTACCATAATGCAGAGATTTTTGTGTAGAAGCCATTAAAAATATGCCTACCAATAAGTCAATGAGATTTAGTCAATGACATCAACTATTGATTCTATGCACAGTGGCTGATTATTTCGGACACACACACACACACACACACACACACACACACACACACATAGGCTTTCCAGGTAGCTCAAAGGTAAAGAATCCCCCTGCTAATGCAGGAGATGCAGGAGACACAGGTTCAATGCATGAGCAGGGAAAATCCTCTGAAGGTGGAAATAGGAAACCACTCCAGTATTCTTGCCTGAAAAATATCCCTCGGACAGAAGAGCCTAGCAGGCTACAGTCCATTGAGTTGCAAAGTCTCCGATGTGACTGAGCACATACGCACATGCCAACACATACACACGAACACATACCTCATAGATTTAAAAATTAGAATTAACATTATTTCTTTCAAAATCTCTTATAAAACAGTTAAAATTAAATATGTAACGACAAGTTATTACTATTTTTAACATTCACACTATTTCTACTTATAAATAGTATTCATTTAAGTGAAAATAAAGGAAATTAGTTAATTAAACAAAAGTCAAGTGTGAACTGCTTTATTATAGAAGCATAAACTTATAAACGGTTTCTGAAATGGTCTACTTAACAAGCTATCTGAAAAGTAAAAATTTTACTCTTCATCCTTTGTTCAACCAACTATATCAAATTAGATAGTATTTTTCTGCTTGATTTTACTTACTTTGATTTTAAATAAGCATGACACCATATGATTTTATTCTGTATTTGACACATTTTCTAGTTAAAGATCATATGCATTTTTAATATTCTGTGGTGCAAAATTTCATCATGCATTAATAATTAAGTGATTTTAATAGTACACAGGGGACAAATTAATGTTGCATCTGTCTGTGTGGCAGCCATTAAGTGACAGTTTAATTGTGGGCTAGTTTCACTATTCATTGTGGATAATTTCTGAAAGATTTTTACAATCAAGGCTATCATGAGCAGAATGTTCAGGAGATCATATATGAGCTATTTCTCTCTCTCAATAATAACCAATAATTTCAGTGTTCTTGAGACCTAACCACTAATTTATATAAATGAAGCTTACTTTATGTTATGATTGATCATTTAAGTAATCATTTTCTAGTGATTCATTGCTGAGCTTGAAGAAAATGACACTGTTCTATCTAGCTTCCTATCTATAGATACCAAGAAATATATCTGTAATTTTATATAATGACATTTCATTTCAGAAAATAAGCAAACTTATACCAACCTTAATATCTTGATTTGTGAAGAAATATTGTCTTGAACCTTAAGACTGTTATTAAAAATATATTGTAGACTGAGGAGCTTATAAACAACAGAAATTTATTTCTCACAGTTCTAAAGTCTAGGAAATCCAAGAAGAAACGCTAGCATGTGGCATTCTGGTGAGGATTTTCTTCTGGTTCATTGCCTGCACATTCTCACCATGTCCTCACATGGTGGAAGGATGAGAGATCTCTGTGGGATCTCTTTTGTAAGAGCACTATCTCATTCATGAGAGCTCTGCCTTGATGACAGAATCACCTCACCAAGGCCCAACCCCTCTGGCCTATCACATTAAGCATTAGAATTTCAACATATGAATGAGGGGTGGGGGAGGTGGTGATATGAATGAGATATCAAAGTAAGACTTTCAAAAACACAAAGAAAGGTAGACCAGGAATTGGAAAATATTTAAGGCAACAATACAATTTTGTTTGAGAAAATAGATTTTTATATATTCAACAATCTATATCATTTATTTGGGAATAATCACTTTTGACTTCTGACTAGTATTCTTCACTTGATTTCAAAGAAACCTATCAGAATAAAATATTTCCTGAAAATAACTGCTACCACTATGGTACAATGACATAAAAATGTGTATTAAGAATGCTCAAACTACCGCACAATTGCACTCATCTCACATGCTATTAAAGTAATGCTCAAAATTCTCTAAGCCAGGCTTCAGCAATACATGAACCATGAACTTCCTGATGTTCAAGCTAGTTTTAGAAAAGGCAGAGGAACCAGAGGTCAAATTGGCAACATCTGCTGGATAATGGAAAAAGCAAAAGAGTTCCAGGAAAACATCTATTTCTGTTTCATTGACTATGCCAAAGCCTTTGACTGTGTGGATCACAAGAAACTGTGGAAAATTCTGAAAGAGGTGGGAATACCAGACCACCTGACCTGCCTCTTGAGAAACCTATATGCAGGTCAGGAAACAACAGTTAGAACTGGACATGGAACAACAGACTGGTTCCAAATAGGAAAAGGAGTACGTCAAGACTGTATATTGTCACCCTGTTTATTTAACTTATATGCAGAGTACATCATGAACAGTGCTGGACTAGAAGAAACACAAGCTGGAATCAAGATTGCCTGGAGAAATTTCAATAACCTCAGATATGCAGATGACACCACCCTTATGGCAGAAAGTGAAGAGGAACTAAAAAGCCTCTTGATGAAAGTGAAAGTGGAGAGTGAAAAATTTGGCTTAAAGCTCAACATTCAGAAAACAAAGATCATGGCATCCAGTCCCATCACTTCATGGGAAATAGATGGGGAAACAGTGGAAACAGTGTTAGACTTTATTTTTTTGGGCTCCAAAATCACTGAAGATGGTGATTGCAGCCATGAAATTAAAAGGCGCTTACTCCTTGGAAGAAAAGTTATGACCAACTTAGACAGCATATTCAAAAGCAGAGACATTACTTTGCAGACTAAGGTCCGTCTAGTCAAGGCTATGGTTTTTCCTGTGGTCATGTATGGATGTGAGAGTTGGACTGTGAAGAAGGCTGAGCACCGAAGAATTGATGCTTTTGAACTGTGGTGTTGGAGAAGACTCTTGAGAGTCCCTTGGACTGCAAGGAGATCCAACCAATCCAATCTAAAGGAGATCAACCCTGGGATTTCTTTGGAAGGAATGATGCTAAAGCTGAAGCTCCAGTACTTTGGCCACCTCATGCGAAGAGCTGACTCATTGGAAAAGACTTTGATGTTGGGAGGGATTGGGGACAGGAGGAGAAGGGGACTACAGAGGATGAGATGGCTGGATGGCATCACCTACTTGATGGACACGGGTTTGGGTGAACTCTGGGAGTTGGTGATGGACAGGGAGGCCTCGCATGCTGCGATTCATGGGGTCACAAAGAGTCCGACACGACTGAGCGACTGAACTGACTGACTGACTGATGAAGAATAAACATGAATCATGAATTATAAGTAGCATCAAAAGAGAAATTTACAGTAATAATAACTTGGGTTTACTTTTTAAAAAGTATTACACAGAAATGAAGTATTTTTTTAAAGAAGTATTTTATTTTACAAATAAAAATAGATATAATATAGAGGTTAGAATGTCAGTTAGAAACCATCGGGTTATTTAGTGTCACCATATAGTGTAAAACCAAACCAAGCCAGTGAGAGAGAAAGAAAGAATACTAACATGAGGAGGAGGAAGAGGAAGAAAAAGAAAGGGAGAGAAAGAAGAGATGGAAGAAGTGGGGGCTGGATGAAGGGGGAATGAAGAGAAGGAGAGAAAGAGTAAGAGATAAATGATAAAAAAGAAGGGAAGAAGACAATTCTTTGTTCCCTTTGGTGAGGAAAGAAAACTGTATGCCTCAAATTGAAACTATATTAATTATTTATGTATTTTTGTTTAAAGAAATTTGTCTGATTGAATGAGAAGCAATCAAAATAAAAGCAAAAAAGTGATTTTTTTTCTATCTAGGAAAATATGAATATTATATTAAATCATTTCTGACACAATGCAGTGGGTGTGTAATCAACAAATATAGTGTATGATATAGAAGAAAAAGCATAGTAAATTTATATAGGAGATATGAAGAATAATATAATATAAAGCTTTTAAAATATAAAGCTAGTTGCAATTTTCAACTCATAAGCATATATTTCAATGTAAATTACATAAGAAATCTTAAATATTTGTAACTCATTATTATACCCTGTTTCCAACTCAAATAACTTTAAAGAAGTGTTTTCAATGTGAAACAATCAAGAACAAATCAAATGTGTAGTCAAACATCAAGAGAGATTAATACAAATGCAAAATAGGCTGAATCTATTGAACACAGAAACCTAGTTATCAGGGATTCAACTAAGTATACAATAAAACTTTTCAGAACAAGTAAGATTCCTAGAAGATTACAATAGATAGGATAAGGGAGAACATCCTTACAAGGACAAAATAATTGAATTTTCAATATTTACCAACAGCTCAGGATCTGCTGATTGATAGAGAAGTTGTACAGTAAACAAGAGACTTGATTAATATTGTCCACTTTGCATGTGTTCTGATTAATATCTGCTCCATACCCAAAGCAGTGAAATGTGAAACAGAAAAATATATATTTTGGAGCTAGAATTTAATGTATATATTTTGATGATATATTGCTGTTCTACACACACACACACACACACACACACACACACACACACACACTGCTATGAATTAAAAATGGAACCAAAAATACAAAGTGACTTTTGGGATATAGATCAGGCAATGAGAGATAGATAGTGAGATTCTCTAATGTATTCTATGTAATCATATGCTGCTTTGATCCACTCTCACCAAAGGATCCATTTCTATAAAATGAGCCACATGCATAGCTGAAAATATTGACTGAGTTTCTAAACTGTGGAAAGTAGCAGGGTTTTCAAAGCAACAGAGATAAATGTGGAGTTAGATACATGTTGGCATTACCAGTAGAACTGTGGATCCCCATGGGACAGCAAATCCATAGGTACATCATGTTACTAGTTTTGAGGTAGAGATCTACATAGCAAGTGGAAGTTTCATAGTTAAAAGTCCTTATTTACCTTAAAGAGTGGGGCTGGAATGCAGCCTTCTGAAGACTTTTTCTCGTTAAATGATTCTCCTTCTACTTGTATTTTACTATGAACAAATTGTTTGCTTTGAGCATAATTACCAAAATTGGAAACTAAACAAAACAAACATTAGATTCCATACTTTGGACAAGTCTTACATGGATTGCCCAGACCTGCCAAACAGAAGTATTCTATATCCAAACTGTCCATAAAGTAGTCATATTTGACTAGTGCAATTAATAAATCAGATTTTAAATTTTAATTTAAAATTTAAATTTCAACATCCTATTGGCTAGTGAGGGCTTCCCTGGTGGATCAGAGGTTAAAGCGTTTGCCTGCAAGGCGGGAGACCCAGGTTCAATCCCTGGGTCAGGAAGATCCCCTGCAGAAGGAAATGGCAACCCACTCCAGTATTCTTGCCTGGAAAATCCCATGGATGGAGGAGCCTGGTAGGTTACAGTCCATGGGGTTGCAAAGAGTCGGACACGACTGAGCAACTTCACTTCACTTATTGGCTAGTGATCACCATATCAGGAACTGCATATCTAAAAACTTACATTTGAATAAAGGGGTAGATGTGCTTTATAACTTCAGACCAATGTGTAAGATGTTAAG
The DNA here is from genome assembly GCF_023091745.1 of Budorcas taxicolor. Classification (NCBI taxonomy): domain Eukaryota; kingdom Metazoa; phylum Chordata; class Mammalia; order Artiodactyla; family Bovidae; genus Budorcas; species Budorcas taxicolor. Next base: position 60,905,179 of record NC_068921.1, on the reverse strand, counting down.
ATGCACCTCAGGTCTTCAGTTTCAGTAATTAGAATCATATCAATCTTTATGGTGTAAAATGCCATAAAGCTAGAAAAATATACAAAACAACTGCTAAGAGTCATTGAAAATGACTAGAATAGGCAGTTTGAAGGACTAAGATATCTAGATATCTAAGAAAAAAGTGACAAAAGAGAGCGGCACATTCATATTTTTTAAATACTTTGATTTGTTTGTTGATTAATGGCTAAAGGAAATACAGAAAAAGTTCAGAAGAGCAACAGGATGTTTGCAGCACTCTCTCTAAGCTAGGGATTTAGAATACGTGTTCAAGGTTTTTGCATGGAGGTTGAGATTTGAAGATGAGAAAATGTCCTAGAGAAGGTACCTAAAGCACTTAACGTTATTTCTTCTCAAGTCATTTTCCAAAACTTAAATAGAATATAGGAACATGAACCTTCCCCAAATCAAAGATAAATACTAAACACAGACAAAAACCTTAAGATCCAGAATGAAAGTGCTTCAACTATATACTTTGTTGCAGAAAAAATGATACAATATAGCAGAGGTATGCAAAATAGCTAAAGGCTGCATCAAACTAAGGGTTAAGAAGAAGCCAAGTGTAAATTTCAGTCTCCCTTTGAAGGAACCATGCTGCAAGAGTTTTCTCTCTTGGATGGAGACTACTGGTACTCATGGAACAACTCCGAATCAGGGAGCCCAAAATAAAGTCACATCCAGAATTCCTAGTACCCTGCTGTCTAGAAGGTATATTCTTGCTATGCAATAAGCCTTCAGTGGCAGAGCCCATAGAATACTCACTAAGAACAGGTGCAAATCATCAATTTCACAGTTAGCCATAAAAAAACACTGTCAAGCTTGTACAAAGCACCCCGTATTTCTTTAGACCCAGGGTTACACAACACACAATTAATCAGAAAATTTTATGTCTTCACCAGGGGTCTGTGGTATTGAGATACATAACACATTTCAATAAAACAGCTCAGCCAAAGTGTAGGCCAGCTCACTTACCTTTCCTGCACACTGGAAGAATAAGAAGCTGAACAAAAATTTCAGCAGATTCAGAATATGGCAAATTGGAAGCACCCTGAAATGTAACAGGATTTCTATTTTTAACCTACCCCTAAGATGCAATAGTATCCATATCTACTGTAAATTTACTTCTCTGACATTCAAAAATGACAGTGTCAATGAAAATCAATGATCCTAAAGACATGGCAAGCAAACATTGTGAGGCCTGTACTCACCCAAATTTACTGCCTTTAGAGAATTTTCAGGAGTAGATCAACGAGGGAGAACCAGGTAGAGTCTAGTTGATATCCTGAGTAGAGAAAATGGAGCTGATGATGAGGATAGAACAAGCAAGCTAGAATGTAAGAAAGACTAATGTAGAGGAGAGAGTCACACACAGAGAGAGATCCAGGCATCTTCGGAGTCTTCCTCCGTTATTCATTAGAGTACTGATCAGAACATGCATGTGAGAAAACTTCTTGAGTCTGGGGAAGAGCCACCCAAGCCAATTAGAGCTAACATTTTTAAAGCATCCACAAACAGCTGGATACACTGCTCTTTTTGTAAATAGCTAGAGAGCAAAACCTTTTGACTCACAGATCACAGACACTCAACAAACTCCAAGTACAAGAACTATAAAGACCACTATACCAAGCCACATCATGATGAAATTACTCCAAACCAGTATTAAAAGGAAAATCTAAAAGCAGTCTGAATTTAAAAAGACACATCACAGTACACAGAAGAATAAATATAAAGATGACCTTGCAGATAAGTCCCTCTGGACTAATTTAATGTCCTGTTATTGCTTTTCCATGAGAATGTATAGCAATAATTGATGTGCTATACTCCTGTAATTCCCCATCTCATAAGTGTCAGAAAGAATTATATTGATAGGAAAGGGCTGCATGTACGGAACTGCATCTCTAATGACCCATTTCAACTCTATGAAACTGATTTTTTTTTTTTTTTTTTGAAACTTCTGAAAGCAGCCTTCTCACAGGCATCTCTTGGAGTCTGGGCTCCCAGCCTCCATAACAGGACTCAGCTATTAGTTTATGAATGGGGTCATTTTACAATCAGAATGCCAGATCTAGGAGACCTTCTGATTCTCTGGGCTGCTATTTAAATTCTTATGTGGGAATGGCATCAGCCTATAGCACTTTGCTTTTTTAGCACAAAAGTAGATTAATCTGCCAACCATAACCCTTTTGAAAATAAAGCTTCTGTCTAGCTCAAATCGGTCTACTGTACTGTCATTCTACTGAGAAGTAATCCCCCAATACACCCAAGACAATGGATCCATGAAAATGTCAATATATTGAAATACCTATGAATATTCACTGAATTTATTTTCACTCCTTGACTTTAATTTATCTTTATGGAGCATCCAGGATATCTAACAGACATGCAAGTAACAACAAATTGTTTTCACCAGAATCACTTAGAATGTTATCAACTTAAAGATCCAGTATGTTGCTATATAGAATGTCAAGTCAACCAAAATGCTATAGACTGTAACAAAGCAGATAGCGGGATAGGTAAAATAATCTTGAGGATAAGACAGTGATGTGCTCCTGTCCTTTTTATTCCATTGGAAAACAAATTGCTTTTGATTCTCCCTGATGAGTATTTGAAATAATACATTTATAGAATCAGTGATTATATAGTTAAATAAATCAGTAGCTGCATATTTAATTGACTTATTCTTGTGAAGACCCCATATCCAGCAGAGTGAATCAGTGAGGACAAGACTTCGTTGTGTAGGTAAACACCATCATTTGCTTTGACCCATTTGGCTTTCACAGACAGCCAATAGGTGAAGACATAGAAATGCACTGGTGTGAGGAGCACTGCTATCTTTAAGTAGCTCAATGGTCTTTTGTAGACAAGGGCTGATGAGAAGAGATGTTGGAGAACTTGGTTTCCTGATCGTAATGGACTTGATAAGATCCCCCCCCCCCACCACCACCAAAAAAAATAATAATGGAGGTCAGGTGTTGGTACTTAATCAGATAAAGCAAAATGAATTCAATTATTGCAATAAGCAGAGATACAAAACTGACAGGATGGCTTGACCCACAGAGAGCTATGGAGATATTTAATAGAACATAGACTTCCCAGGGATAAGAAACATGGACAGTCAAAAAGGATAATGCTATGTGTAAAACACAAAATGCATTCAGCTAGATGATCAGGAGGCAACAGGCAGCACTGCCAATAAACTGGCATAAATTTTTGCCCTGTTTTTAAGCTTGAACCACTAAGAAGCTCAGAAACCCACTGACTGAAGGGAAGTCTGACTCTGAGAAAGGATGCTGAAACATTTTAGCAAGAATGCATAATAATAATTCCTCTATTTGTTCCACAAAGTATCCTATAGCTATTTACTCAGGCAAACATATATAAGTAAAAAGGAAATACCACAACATACTGGATACTGCATTTAAGGACTCAAAACACCATCATTTCACCCTTATTAGAGTAGGAGTTTACAGTACTTAGGTGATAAATGGAGCTTAGTTCTATGTCCGATTCACAGTGAATATAGTGGATCTACGTACTTGATGGCACTTTTCCCAGTGCCTGAATATATAATTGGAATGGGCATACTTGTAAAGTGGCAGAATGACTACATTGGTTGCTTGGTCTATTGAATGAGAACTATTAGAGTGGAGAAGATCACTATCAAAACTGAGTTTTTACTTGGCTGCTGCTGCTGCTGCTAAGTCGCTTCAGTCGTGTCTGACTCTGTGCGACCCCATAGATGGAAGCCCACCAGGCTCCCCCATCCCTGGGATTCTCCCGGCTAAAAAAGTAAAAATAATAATTTTATCCTTAAAGGAAGGCAATGCTCACTGCCCCCTTAAATTACTTTATGCAGGCACAAGTGATCTCCTCTAGATCTTCACTTAAATCACCACACTGGCATGAATAAAAACCTAGCAGATCCCTATTAAATAAGAAGACTATTGTGTGTTTCACACCAGAAATACACTTATACACTAAGGATAAAATTATCTATCTTCTGCTCTTTCCCCATCATAATATCTTCCAAACATCTAGGAACATCTGCATTTTGAGTATATATCTGAAGGGTGTAAAAACATGGAAAGTTTTCATAAGACAAACAGGGGGTGGAGGACAAATGAAATTTTAAGAATGTGTTATATCAGAAGAAAATTTAATGTTTTTAGTTGCACAACCAAATATGCTCTCCAAAATAGACAATCTTATAACATCCTTTGCCTTACACTACTAAGAAAGAATCATAATATCTAGAAAACCTCTTTGGGTACTATAAGTAATAATATATTCTACACTTGAGAATACTACCTCTACCAATGTATAGGAAAGAAAAAAGTGAAAGTGTAGGAAAGACAAAAGTGAAAGTGAAGTCGCTGAGTTCTGTCCAACTCTTTGCGACCCCGTGGACTGTAGCCTACCAGGCTTCTCCATCCATGGGATTCTCCAGGCAAGAATTCTGGAGTGGGTTGCCATTTCCTTCTCCAGGGGACCTTCCCAACCCAGGGATCGAACTCAGGTCTCTCGCATTGGAGGCAGATGCTTTAACCTCCGAGCTGCCTGGAAAGCCAACCTAACTTTAAATATTGCCTGAAGTAAAAAAAAAAAATGATTCTGCTATGGGTATAGTCCATAGTGTAAACAGACCTGTTGCTTGGGCCAAAGTATCAGCCAAACATTTTGGTTATAGAAGAATCTGTGATGAGATATGATACCATATGGGAATGATGGAAACATCCAAGATGAAAATCACAAAATATATCTCTAGGGTATTGGAGCAAAGCCTTGCCATCTGCCGTGGAAAGGTTTGTATCATTAAAAACACAATCTCCTGACAGTATACTGGACTCGACATAAAATATCAAATGGCCATGATACTAGAGTGGTGTACACTCATGAGCTGGATTCTGCCACACCCACTACATCAAAAGATACGCTATTTTCAGTAGCAATACATCATAAGATAAAAGTGGTACATCTATAGTCAAGCATGTGAAAAGCCAAGAGGGCACAAGCAAGATTCATATTTAGGTGGTCCAAATTCCCATGTTATCCTCAAAATTTCCTCAAACAAGTTCTCCTCGAGTCACACTTATGACCAAATGGAGTTGGTGTGTATGACACACTGACAAAGGAAAAAAGTAGCTGAGCTTGGCTCATGTGTTGGTCAGCTCAGGATGTATCTTTGAGTTAAAAATGGACTGCTTCACTTATAGCCTTATGTAAGAGTACCTCAAAAACTCAATAGTGGGGTTAATTCTTTGAATGAAGAGAACTTTAGGGAAGTCTACCTGTTCTCTAATGTTTATGGAAAGAACTGTCCAGAATTAAGACTATAGATAAGTATCAGTTCAGTTCAGTTGCTCAGTCCTGTCTGACTCTTTGCGACACCATGGACTGCAGCACGCTAGCTTTCCTCTCCATCACCAAGTTCTGGAGCTTACTCGAACTCATGTCCATCAAGGCAGTGATGCCATCTAACTGTCTCATCCTCTGTCATCCCCTTCTCCTCCATTTATAAATATACTGAGTATGTTTATGTACTCAAGAGAACTGGCAGACAGATGTGTAGGACAAAGAATGGAAAAACATATGAATACACATATGGGGATAGGAAAAAATTGAAATAAATTTGTATTGAACATAAACTCCCACAAAAAATGCCATTTTCCATAGGAAAGCAATAAATGGCCAGTAGAAAGAATTATAATACCTAATCAGTTAAAACAGGCAAAATGGGTGCATGATAATGTCCTTTCCTTAGGGAAATAACTCACCCAAGGAAAGCACACTCATATGTAAGCCCAACCACTTTGCCTCAAAACTGAACAACTTTTAATTGACATCCTAGTTTCAGAGATCTCCATAGCAACAGTTAAAACCTTTGTTGCAACTGCATCATAATTTGGCTTGGAGGTGCTCCTCTCAGATCAGTCCCCAATTATATTTTTTCATACAAATTTGAGTATTTCCTGTTTACTTAGTAAATCTAAAGCATATTTTTACAATTATTTTTCTAGATAATCAATGTCTTTCTGGCAATTTAGCTCACTTTTATTGTTCTTTTCACATTATTCTGTCTTCTTTTTTTAAAAAGAGGCAATATTCCTTTATTTTCTACGTGTTTTCAGTGAGCGTTTGAGATTTCTTTATGTAATACATTTTCTGTCATGAATTAGATATTCAGAATAATTTTAAATCTTAATCTTCATGATAAAAAGTATTTTGTGCATGAAATTATAAGGGAGACCTACAGAATGGGAAAATATCTACAAATCATTTATCAAATAAGTGGTTAATATGAAAATATACAAAGAGCTACTATAACTAAACTGCAAACATAACCTGATTTAAAAATGTGCAAATAAATACACAATTCTCCAAAGATGAACAAATATATAACAAGCATAGGAAAACATGTTGAGTATCACTAATAATGGTGAAAATGCAAATCAAAACCACAATTATGTATCACATCACACCTATAAGGATGGCCACTATCAAAAAAATAAATTTATAAATAATGGGTGCTGGTGGGGATGGCAAGAAATTGGAACTCTTGTGCACTATTATTGGAAATGTAAAATGGTGCAGCCACTATGCAAAACTACCTGGTGATTTCCCAAAAAATTAAAAATAGAATTATTATATGGTCCAGCATATTTTTCAGCCTTATAAAGGGAAGATAATTCTGGTATAAGTGACAACATGGATAAACCTGAGGACAGTATGCTAAATAATATGAGTCAGTTACAAAGACACAATTATTTTTAAAGTATGAGTATATTTGCATTAATAGAGTTGTTAATTAATAGTTGTATGTGAAACTAAAGTAGATTCTAGGTATCTTAAAAAATAAAAATAAAAGCCCCACAGAATGCTTGAATCATGCAGGATGCTGAGTAATTGTTTGCTATGTAGGGACTCTCTGGTTTCTGTATTATAAATGCCAAGACGCAATTTCTGTGTCAATTCAACCATCCCCACAGGTTTCCCATAAGCCCTCTTGCTGGATATACTACCCAACTGAAAACCTCTTCTCTCTCATTTTGTTCTTCATAATCTACTAAGAGTGTATGTCCATTGTCTGACTCTTAAAAAACTGAAAAAAAAAATCTGAAAAGAGATAGCTGTCACTCTGGATTTTATATCTCCATGACCTGTCATTAACACCTAACCCATGGCTGAATTTCAATAAATATGCTGTTGTTTAGTTTCTAAGTTGTGTCTGACTGTTTTGTGACCCCGTGGGTTGTAGCCCACCAGGCTCCTCTGTCCATGGGATTTTCCAGGCAAAAATACTGGATGAGGGGTTCCTTCTACAGGGGGTCTTCCAGATATAGGGATCCAACCCACAGCTCCTGCATTGGGTAGATTCTTTACTATTGAGCCATCTGAGAAGCATTAACCTATGGTTGAATCTCAGTGAATATGTACTGAATGATAATAATTTAAAGAAATGAATTGCACAAGTACCTTCCAGAGTCATCTGAAAGATCAGATATCAGTTAACAATAATGATCTCAGGATTCTTCAGGTCCACATTGTACAGATTTGCATTCAGAATCTGTGGCAAAGTTAAACCTTCTATTCAAATTTGTCAAATTTTACATCTAGTTGCTTTCTCTTTTCCCATTAAGACATTACTGAGTTTCCATTTTGTTTCTTGATTTTCAAGTTAAGGAAATAAATTTACAAAAAAGTTTAGTTTGCTTTATTAGATTCCGTTTGATAAACTTTTAAAGATAATGCCAGTAATGCCAGGATAGATACCTGAGGTGACTGGGCCTGAATTTTCTCCTTCGTCACCAGGGACTAAATAAAAAACATGTTTTTATAATTATCACATTCAATATATTCTTTGTATGATACACAATTTAAAATTTCTATTAGAAAAGCCTTGTATACATAGAAAAATCTCATTATATTTCTTTAGTTGTAATTACAAAAAGCATCCAGTCATGAAAATATTTCAGTGACATCAAAGTATAATGCAGGAAACTGTATGTATAGAAACTATGTTTTAATAAATTTTTAATGTGCCAAAATGATAGAGAAAATATGGAACCTCCTATTCAAATTTGTCAGATAAAATTTAATACAATTTTTAGTTTGAATTTATTTTTAAAGTTTGTACAGTGAGGTCTCTGCTTTCTTTCTTTATATTGAGCAAATGACACTTTATTCATAGTCTATATTCAGTAAGTTGTCAAATAAAATATATTATTATAGATATGAAAGCATAAATGGCCCTATATTGCAGTGAATTTTCTTCTGATACCTGATAAAGAAATAACTTATCTAACCGAGAAACATTCTGCCACATGGTCTCAGATTTGAATACATACGCCAAACATTGAAACAAGGTTGTTCTAGAGGTTAATAAAATGTCTTCTAAAGACAGTTTACAGAATTTTTTCCATCTCCATAACCTAGGTTATTAAAGTTGTAAGTAAATAAAGGTTTCACGAAGGCACCTCTAGTATTATGTATCATCCTGGAAGTTAGGATCAGTTAAGGTTTCATTCTGCCACTGTCTGAATTTTGTAACTGGGTTATCAGTAGCAGGATGGAACTTCTCATCTCTCCTGGGTATAGCTGACTCCAGTTGATTCTGGCAGATGTAGATATGGCATATCTCTTTTATACTGTCTTTGTCTGTCATTGCTGCTCTCTTATCTAGTTTAATTTCCTACTTTTGTATTTGTGTGTCACAGTGATTTTATCTCCAAGGGAAAAAAATTTAGAATGTAATAAGGTTATGTTCACTATCTAGGTGAGGTTATACTGGCCACTCTGATGGAAATTTGAACAGTTTCAGTATTTACCAATGTACTGTCAGGCTGATTATAAGTTTATATCATTTGTAAAAATCAAAAGTATATTTTACCCATGGGGAAGTATAGGCAGCTACAGATTTATCTTAATGTGTATGATGTTTACATAGCAATGCTTAGAATATAAATAACTTGCAAAACATCAAAATGTTTTATATTCTGACATTTTAGAAAGGCATACATGTTTTTATTTCATTAATATAATTTTGAACTGAGTTGAGATATAGAAACCTGTGACTCTTTTCTTTTCATATATCTCATCCCTTTTGAACCTCCTTTCCATCTCCCTTCCTACCCACCCCTCTAGATTGGTTCAGAGCCCCTGTTTGAGTTTTCTGAACCATACAGCAAATTCCCATTGGCTATCTATTTTACACATCTTGCCTGGAAAATTCCATGGATGGAGGAGCCTGGTAGGCTACAGTCCATGGGGCCACAAAGAGGTGGACATGATTGAGCGACTTCACTCAATGTAAGTTTCCGTGTTACTCTCTTCATACATCTCACCTTTCCTCCCCTCTCTCCATGTCAATAAGTCTATTCTCTATGTCTGTTACTCCATTGCTGTCCTGCAAATAAATTCTTCAGTACCATTTTTCTATATTCCATATATGCATGTTAGTATATGATATTTATCTTTCTCTTTCTGACTTACTTCACTCTGTATAATAGTCTCTAGGTTCATCCATCTCATTAGAGCTGACTCAAATGCATTTCTTCTTATGGCTGAATAATATCCCATTGCATATATGTACCACAACTTCTCTATCCATTCATCTGTCAAAGGACATCTAGGTTGCTTCCATGTTCTAGCTATTGTAAACAGTGCTGCGATGAACAATGGGACACATGTGTCTTTTTCAATTTTTGTTTCCTCAGGGTATATGCCTAGAATTGGGATTGCTGGGTCATATGGTGCTTTTATTCCTGGTTTTTAAAGGAATCTCTATACTGTCTTCCATATTGGCTGTATCAGTTACATTCCCAGGAACAGTACAAGAGCATTCGTGATTATTTTCTGAACTAATATTTTAAATGCGATTTTCTCATTTTCTCTTTCTCCATAAATTATTTAATACAATAAGTTTCAAAAATGAAATTTATATTTGCTTCAAAGGAAAAACAAAAAAAAATATCGTTTTAGGAGGGATCATTAGCTTTAAATAGAATACACTATTGTATTTAAAATAGAAAAACTAAATATTGGTTAAATTATAGCTGTAAAGTATGTTTGAAACAATGATATAAATTAATATTTAAACAGTTACTATAAATTTTGAGATCAATAAAAATAAAAATGTGAAAGGAATATTAACAAATGTTTCATATTTAATGAAATTACATTTAACAAACCATCTACATGTTACACTTACTTATAATTAAAGAAATATGAATAAAACAATAGTACAAAGTGAATGTAAAGAAAGTGAAAGATGAAGGGTTAATATAGCCACAATAGGGTAGTGGAGATGTGCCTGCAAATGGGTCTCTCTGCCCAGGCTGAATGTGCTTGCAAACGAGGCATTCTGCCAAGGAGTCTGGACACAGCCTTGAGTTTAATGGCCCCTTGCAAATGAGGGAGCATACCCTTCTTGTGATAAGAATAAAGAAAAGGGCTCTGGACAGACTCTGCAGTAGACAGGGATTTCACTCCCCTTGCTGTACAATAACATGCATGCACCTGCGCTGTACTAAAAAGGCTTATTCATGCAGTCTAAAATTCTGCCTAGGGGGCTTTATAAAAATAAACCGCAATTAGTTTTGCACAGTTTTTTTCCTCCAGCCGGAGTGGTGTATTGTCTGTCTCTTGTGTGTCTCGTATGTTGTCTTTGTGTCATTTCACTCGCAACAGAAGAAAGTGAAGTTGTTCAGTTACTCTCTGCGACCCCTTGGACTGTAGCCTACCAGGTTCCTCTGTCTATGGGATTTTCCAGGCAAGATATTGGAGTAGGTTGCCATTTCCTTCTCTAGGAGATCTTCCCAACCCAGGGATTGAACCCAGGTCTCCCACATGGTAGGCAGACGCTTTACTGTCTGAGCCACCAGGGAAGACCCAAATGTAAATTTGGCAACAAAAATAATACATAAAAATTAAAAAATGAGTTTTAGAATTAAAGTTATAAATGCATGAATAATATCCAAATTGCTATATTCTCTTACAGGATGATTCTGTAATATATATTTAAATAAAAATACACATGCATTTGAATGATAAGTTCCACTTTATGTCTTTAACTCTATTGGCATAATCCCACTTCAGTTCAGTTCAGTCACTCAGTCATGTCTGACTCTTTGCGACCCCATGAATTGCAGCATGCCAGGCCTCCCTGTCCATCACCAACTCCTGGGGTTCACTCAGACTCACGTCCATAGAGTCAGTGATGCCATCCAGACATCTCAACCTCTGTCGTCCCCTTCTCCTCCTGCCCTCAATCCCTCCCAGCATCAGAGTCTTTTCCAGTGAGTCAACTCTTCGCATGAGGTGGCCAACGTACTGGAGTATCAGCTTTAGCATTACTCCTTCCAAAGAAATCCCAGGGCTGATCTCCTTCAGAATGGACTGGTTGGATCTCCTTGCAGTCCAAGGGACTCTCAAGAGTCTTCTCCAACACCACAGTTCAAAAGCATCAATTCTTCGGTGCTCTGCCTTCTTCCCAGTCCAACTCTCACATCCATACATGACCACTGGAAAATTCCACTTATGCCAAAAGAAAAAAACATGTTGATATATGTATTGCAACACTGCAATATTGTTTTTACTTTCCAAATCAGGAAATAAACCAAAAAGCCCATCAATAAGAGTCTAACTATAAATTGTATTTCACTTCATCAAAGACATTATTTCTTGTGTTCATGCTTGGTCACATCTGACTCTTTGCAACCCCATGGGCTGTAGCCCACCAGATTCCTCTGTCCATGGAATTTTCCAGGTAAGAATACTGGAGTGGGTAGCCATTTCCTTCTCCTGGGGGTCTCCCCAACCTGAGAATTGAACACATGTCTTTTGAATCTCCTGCACTGGCAGGGGAATTCTTGAAAACTAGAACCAGCTGGAAAACTACTTAGCCAATTATACAAAAAATACACTATAATTGTATGTGACATATATATTGATTATATATATATATTTATAGATATTAAAATTATCTCTAAATCAATGAAATATGATACATAGTGAAAGGTCAAAGCATAATACAAAATATTAAATAATATTATAAACACAGCACAGTGAAAGGATCCTAAAATGTTTTCATGAAAGAAAAATGAGTTCAGAATACTGTGAAAGATTGTTCCCTTATAAATATATACATGCATTTGGGTGGTTTAGAAAAGGCAGAGGACCAGAAATCAAATGGCCAACATCTATTAGCTCACAGAGGGAGCAAGGAAATTCCAGGAAAACATCTACTTCTACTTCATTGACTATGCTAAAGCCTTTGACCATGTGGATCACAACAAACTGTGGAGAATTCTTAAAGAAATGGTAATACCAGATCATCTTACCTGTCTTCTGAGAAACTTTTATGTGGGTCAAGAAGTAACAGTTAGTACTGGATATGGAAGAACTGACTGGTACAAAATTGAGAAAGGAATCTGAAATGCTATACATTGTCACCCTGTTTATTTAACTTCCTTGCAGAGTACATCAGGCAAAATGCTTGGCTGGATAAATCATAAACTGGAATCAAGATTGCCAGGAGAATTATCAACAACTCTAATACCACTCTAATGGCAGAAAGTGGAGAGGAACTAAAGAGCCTCTTAATAAGTGTGAAAGATGAGAGTGAAAAAGATGGCTTAAAACTATTCAAAAAACTAAGATCATGGCACCTGGTCCCATCACTTCATGGCAAATAGAAGGGGAAACAATGGAAATAGTGGCAGATTTTATTTTCCTGGGCTCCAAAATCAATGCAGACAGTGATTATAGCCACAAAATTAAAAGACACTTGCTAGACACTTGCTCCTTGGAAGGAAAGCTACAACAAACCTACACAGCATATTAAAAAACAGAGACATCAATCTTTGCCAATAAAAGTTCATATAGCCAAGGTTATAGTTTTCCTGTAATTGTGTATAGATGTGAGAGTTGGACCATAAAGAAGGCAAGCACCAAAGAATTGACGCTTTCAAATTGTGATGCTGAAGAAGACTCTTGAGGGTCCTTTGGACTGCAAAAGAGACCAAAACTAGTCAATCCTAAAGAAAATCAACCATGAGAATTCATTGGAAGAACTAATGGTGAAGCTCCAATACTTTGGATACCTGATGTGAAGAGTCGACTCATTGGAAAAGACCCTGATGCTGGGAAAGATAGAAGGCAAAAGGAGAAGGAGGTGGCACAGGATGAGATGGTTAAATAACATCATCTACTCAATGGACATTAATTTGAGCAAACTCCAGGGATAGCGGAGAATGGGGAGCCCAGTGTGCTGCAGTCCTTGGGGTCAGAGAGTCGGACAGGACTTAGTGACTGAACAAACAAAAAACATAAACAATTTTTGATGTAAATGAAAATACTTAATCAGAGCTTTCCTTTTGAAAAGTCATTTTACAGTCCATTGGATACATGAGTGTAACAAAATTTATTTTATTAAAAATAATATGTATTGTGTATATTTTTATATTTTCTTTATGGTTAAAGGACTCCTGAAACAACCATTTTCTCACTTTGCTGATCTCAGATTTTTACTCTTCCTTAGACAACTTTCAGTTGAACTTTCACTTCAGTAATTTCTTTTATATACCTCCATATTTTAACATGTATACTATGATGTGTTTGTGCCCTGCAAAACTTGTATTTTGAAACTTATTGTCATATATTATGGCATTAAGAAATTAGGTCTCTGGAAAATGTTTAGGTCATGAGGGCTGAGCCTTCACTAATGGGAGATTCACGTGTCAGTAATCCGTGATTTGTAATCCTTTACTCCAGGAAGGAACTCTTCTCTGGGAAACTGAGCATTCCATGCTGAATGCCTCTTGGGCGGGTGGGTGGGTAGATGGTTATGAACATTTGGGAGATTTAATCCTTTCATTTCTAGTTGGGTACATCTACTATCTCTGATAATATCTTTCCTGAAAGTAATCTTCAGCCTTCTACTGAAATGGGATGGGTATTGCTGTGCGTACTTCGGAGGATGATTTGGAAGGAGTATCTGAAAACCTTGAGCTGGTTTTATAAACAATTTAGAATCAATAATTTGACTTTAAATGTTATTTCTGTTTTCTTTCTATAATGTGTCTGGGCACTCCAATTTTTGAGAATTCTGGGATTTGGGTAATATGATTTGTCCTGGGATCTTTCTACTTGGAACTCATTGTTTCATCTGCTTCTATTTAACTTAATTAATTACCACTGTTGCCTCTGCTCCTGAGACATCATTATTCTGTTTTCTCTTCTTGCAGTTGACTTTCAGTTACTTATATTATTTCATCATTTGATGAAATAAAGTCTTTTTATTTTCATTTTAGTAGTTCTCAAAGCTATCAGAAGTAAAGTTTGCTTTAATTCCTTCATGATTAACTGAGAGCTACACATATTATTTCTTTTTTCTGAGTTTTCATAGAGTATTGAGTTTTCTGCACCCTGTACTCGACTTATTCATTCATTCACTTATTCATTTTCTAATGAGATGTAATTAACATATAATATCATGTTAGCTTCAGGTAAACAAAATTATGATTCAATATTTGTATACATTCATAAATGATCACCACAATAAGTATGGTTACCATCCATCACCATACCTCGTTGCATTATTTTGCTTGTGATGAGGACTTTTAAGATTTACTTTCTAAGCAACTTTGAATTATGCAATACAGTGCTATCCACATAGCATACTGTATTAAATTTTGATATATTGATACAAAGTAATGTAAATAAAGTAAGAAATTATTGACTTGTTAAGCAAAGATCAACAAAAATAGTTTCTGTATATATTTCATTTTCATTATATTCTAACTAAATTTGAAAAATATATTCAATAACTGAAGAGAAAAATAGTGATTTAGTTAAGATAAATTGCAAGTAGGATATTTTATGATTTTTCAATACTTAGCAATGTCTATTCTTATACTAGTCACTTTAGATTCATGAAGTAAATGTATTAATGTTTTAATAATGAAGGAATTTAGACAGGTCCGTCTAGTCAAAGCTATGGTTTTTCCAGTAGTCATGTGTGGATGTGAGAGTTGGACTATGAAGAAAGCTGAAGAATTGATGCTTTTGAACTGTGGTATTGGAAAAGACTCTTGAGTGTCCCTTGGACTTCAAGGAGATCCAACCAATCCATCCTAAAGGAAATCAGTCCTGAATGTTCTTTGGAAGGACTGATGTTGTAGCTGAAACTCCAATACTTTGGCCACTTGAGGGGAAGAATTAACTCATTGGAAAAGACCCTGATGCTGGGAAAGATTGAAGGCAGGAGGAGAAGGGGACGACAGAGGATGAGATGGTTGGATGGCATCACCGACTTGCAGGACATGAATTTGAACAAGCTCCAGGAGTTGGTGATGGACAGGGAAGCCTGGCATGCTGCAGTCCATGAGGCTGCAGAGAGTCAGGCATGACTGAGCAATTGAACTGAACTGGATTTAGACAGAAAAATCTTTAGAGTTCAGATTAAAAATATTTATTGAGTTTCTACTAGTGATTCAATTATCCTCTGGACTCTCAAAGAACAAAATTTATGGATTGCCTTTCTCTTAAGGAGGTCATTCAATGGGCAAACAAATACAACATAGATTCAAAATATGATGTGAAGCAATATGATAAACATACAAACAAAGGAGATAAAAAATAGACACCACATTTATGGTAGTACTGTCCTTAATATATAATGCAAATGGTACAATTTAGTTGTTGTTCACTTGCTAACTTGAAGAAGTTGAAATGCAAGCGAAAAGACTTCTCATCACATCAATACGGATTTACTTGTTGCCATGACATGCATGCATGAGGCTCAGTTGTTTTCGTACTGGAGTGGGTTGCCATGCCCTTCTCCAGAGGATCTTCTTGACCCAGGGGTCTTACCCACATCTCCAACTCCTGCACTGCAGGCAAATTCTTTACCACTGAGCTACTAGGGAAGCCCAGGACAAGAAAGCTCAGTTAGAAGTGGAAGGATATGCATAGGAAAATTAGCTTTTTCAAATGAAAATTCAACAGATGTCCAGCAAAGTCCTTTCCTTTTGTTATTCCACTATATATCATTTTGTTACTCAAAAACATTTCCAGGGTGCTTGGAATCTAGTCATGCCATGTCACGGTAGCTGCCAGGACCTTCCCTGTGGGCAGCAGTTGGGAAAGGGTTATTTTTATAATATTACTCATACAGATCTCCCAAACTCTAGTTAGAAACTTGTGCATATTAAATCCAGATACTCAACACAATGTATAGATATTAATACTTTCTGAATTATTTCATAACTGTTACACAGTCTATCAATCTTTTCTTCCACTTTGTCAGTCCTCATGACACACTTTCTCTGCATTAAACAATCTAATAACGAATATCTGTTAAGTGTAACAAGTAAAATGTATATATGGCACTGATATTGGTTTTTGTATTTATAAAAAATCAACTAGATGAGAAAGAAAGGAATATACACCAGAATTTCAGTTTTACAATAGTGGTATATGTATATGACTACAATATATATTGTTTTGGGGTACACTGTTTAAAATAACCCCACAATATTTTATTCTTTATTCATCTTTATAAAGCCAATTTTTTTAGTGGATTCTCATACTATCACTACAAAATATTACCTTTTGCTTAACTTTTCCAAACCAGCATCTTTTGTTTGTATACATAAGAAAATCTCCTGGCATTCCTGGTTTCCACTTTAAAAACTCAATTTTGAATTTGCATTTTTTTTATTGTGGGTATCTTATAGCTTATATTTGCCTGAAATAAATTCTGTGGGTTATTTTTTTGCTGCTAGAAAGAATGCTGTGATTTGCCTTGACTAGCAGTGATTTTTACAGTCAAACACCTGCATAGGAAACACCTGCAGTTACCTGCCTTTGGGAAGTAATAGACTTTTAAGCAGAAATTCTAGGGGTAAGCAGGAAGATTTCCAAACTGCAGATGAGTAATCAAAGGGGAAAGAGACTTTTAAACAACATAACATCTATTATATTTTTATTTCTTTACCCAGATATAGACTGGATTGTTTTGTAAAATACCAGCAATAAAGCTCCAAATAAGCAAATGTAATAACACAGTCAGTGTGATGATCTTGAAAAATGTTTAGGAATTATTAATAGAAATTTAGTCTTGACAAATGCATACTATGGAAAATTCCTTGGTTATCAGTCATATCTAGATCCCTGGACTTTTTACATATTCACATTTAAATCCAAATTTGAAACTAGAAAAAACAATGTAAATTATAAATTGAATGTTTAATAAAACCATTAACATGACCTAAGGCAAAACCTTTCAAAGCCAGCACATATAATACATTAAATATAACTCACTGAGATTTGGGAAAGGAAAGTTAATTTTAAGGTACAAAAAGGAACTTCGTAGACTTCAAAACACAGATGAAATATCATCTCTGTTATATCCTGACTAAATATTAATTTTGTGATAATGAAAGAATATCACTAGTGATATTGGGTTCATGTGTCACAACAATGAAAGTATTACTAAGTTTAATATACTTAGCATATATTTAATCAGGTTGAAGAAAACAGAACTCTTTCCTCTAAATACAATAGACTAAAACAGACAGCATATATTGTGAAAATAACCCTCCAGCAGGATTTACTGCAGGGAAACCTTCCTTCTGTAGGCAGATTATCCTAGTATTTGGCTTGTAGCCTTGAAATATAATTTACAGGTCAGCCTTTTAATTGGATATGATTTTTAAAAAGTGTGTTACACAGAACATTTCTTAAAATAATTCATTCTTCTTTAAAAATAGAACCACAAAATGAACTCTTGCTCTGAGCTAATGATCAAAATTCTAATAATCAATATGAGAATTAACCCTTACAAATTTTATAATGAAATACAGGATAGGTCACCATCATGTAATAAATTCTGATATGTTCTTAAATAAACTCACAGTGACAAGAGGATCAACACACTTCTCTATATTCTAAAATATTTAAATGCCTTTTGTCTAATCTATGTTTTAGTACATCCTTAGATTAATAGGGCTGGGAAACATGTAACCCAGTGCTAGTATACATAAAGAAACATACTGAATTAGAAATCAATTCTGTACCATCTATTTGGTTAACAGGCAGAATTATATAATCATCATACATCAGTCAAGAATACTATTTGTATATTAAAATAAGTTATACTATAACTTGTATACAATACTTTATATACAAATATTTGTATACAAAGTATATAATACATTTTTTATTGTATACAAAGTATACAATACTTTGGCCATGTGATGCGAATAACTGACTCCTTGGAAAGATCCTGATGCTGGGAAAGATTGAAGGCAGGAGGAGAAGGGGATGACAAATGATGAGATAGTTGGATGGCATCACTGACTCAATGGACATGAGTTTGAGTAAACTTTGGGGGTTGGTGATGGACAGGGAATCCTGGCATGCTGCAGTCCATGGGGTCACAAAGAGTCAGACACGACTGAGTGAACTGAACTGAACCGAATTGATAATATATTATACATACTATTATATATACTGTAAACTCAAATTTTACACTGTAATATACTGTACACCATAGCATATATTATACAAAGGTGGCACTAATGGTAAAGAAGCCACCTGCCAATTCAGGAGACGTAAGAGATGTGTTCAATCCCTGTGTTGAGAAGATTCTCTGGAGGAAGGAATAGCAATCTACTCCAGTGTTCTTGCCTGGAGAATCACATGGACAGTGGAGCCTGGCAGGGTACAAGCCGCAGGGTCGCAAACAGTTGGACATGACTAAAGCAAGTTAGTGCGCACACACACACACACATACTACATACTATATATATAGTATGCACGTAGCATATACTATAAAGTATGCTATATACACCGTTACCATATATCTTGGTGTATACAGCAGTGGCATGAGTACTACTTGGGAGCATTTAGAAATGCAGAATCTCAACCTAATTTCAGATCTACTGAAGTATAATCTGCACTTTTAACAAAGTCTTTTGGTGATTCATATGCATACTAAACTTTGAGTATCAGAAGCATACATTCTGCAATAATATCTTGAGCCTGCAAGATATACTTTATTTCTCAAAAGCAAATATATAATGCTTTTTCACAGTAGTGTTCTAGGTGAGGGAGGCTGATATAAAAACTATGCATGGGCATTTTTATTATACAGGCAATCCTTGCAATGCACTTATCAAAATAAAACTAGTTTCTGGTTGTTGTGGGGGTTATTTATGCATATAGAGGAAAAATGAGCAAATTTTGATTGTATTCTTATCGTTATTAGCTTTGAGGTGTAGAAAATGTAAGAGATGACTAAATTTTAATTGAGAAATAGGTTTGAGAGTGATGGTGCATGCATGCTAAGTCATTTCACTCATGCGCAACTCTTTGTGACCCCATCGGCTGTAGCCCATCAGGCTCCTCTGTCCATGCGACTATCCAGGCAAGAATACTGGAGTGGGTTGCTATTTCCTACTCCAGAGAGTAATGGACTCCTAGTTAAAAACATATGTATTTCACCTTTATTTAGAATAGAAAAATGCAGACAGCCCATAATTGAAACAAAAACAGAAAACAAGCTTTAAGTCACTTACACTCCAAACAAGAGACCAGTCATAGTAACTTTAGATTTTTTTGCATAACTTTATAATTGCTAGCCACTCTAATTTTATTTGAGTTAGTGTGCTATATTTGAATGATTTTAAATTGACTATATCAGGGACTAGCAAACCATGGCCCTGGCCAGCTGCCATTTTTAGTATATAAGCTTTTGCTGATCTTATATGTGTTGTCTATGGCTCCTTTTGAATTACAAAAACAAATCTGAGTAGTTGAAATAGAGACTATATGATCTGTGAAGGCTAAAATATATACTTTCTTTACAGAAAAAAAAAATTGTTGACCTATATGAGAAATGCAAATTATCTTCATTTGTTTGAGAACATTTCCTTTTCACTGTTTCAGTATTTAAATATCTTTCCTAAATATCTGTCTTAGGTTACCATCATAAACTCGTGATGGAACTCTATAAATGAATGATGCTTAAGAACAAAGGATCTTGTAGGTACATCATTGTGTCCCTAAAAATACTTTTGTGTATCTGACATTTAAAGGATCACAAGCAAACATGTTGTTGCTGTTCAGTTGCTAAGTTCTGTCCAATTCTTAGCAACCCCATGGACTGAAACATGCCAGGCTTCCCTAACTCTGAGAGTGTTCTCAAGGTCATGTTCATTAAGTCAGTTGATGTTATCTAACCATCTCATACTCTGCCACCTTCTTTTTCTTTTGCCTTCAATCTTTCCCAGCATCAGAGTGTTTTTCAATGAGTCAACATTTTGCAGAGTACTGGAGCTTCAGCTTTAGCATCAGCCCTTCCAATGAATATTCAGGGTTGATTTCCTTTAGGATTGACTGATTTGAGATTCCCTTGGACAGCAAGGAGATCAAATGTGGTTTTATAGAACCACAGTTAAAAGCACTAATTCTTTGGCCTTCAGTCTTCTTTCAGATCTGTACATAACTGCAGGAAAAACCATAACCTTGACTATACAGATCTTTGTCAGCAAAATGATATTCCTACTTTTTAATATGCTGTCTAAGTTTGTCAGACAAGGTTCCATGCTGTAAAGAGCGATATTGCATAGGAACCTGGAATGTTAGGCCCCTGAATCAAGGCAAATTGGAAGTGATCAAACAGGAGATGACAAGAGTGAATGTCAACATTCTAGGAATCGATGAACTAAGACGGACTGGAATGGGTGAATTTAACTCAGATGACCATTATATCTACTACTGTGGGCAGGAATCCCTTAGATAAATTGAGTAGCCATCATAGTTGACAAAAGAGTCCGAAATGCAATACCTGGATGCAATCTCAAAAATAACAGAATGATCTCTGTTCGTTTCCAAGGAAAACCATTCAATATCACAGTAATCCAAGTCTATGCCCTGACCAGTAACACTGAAGAAGCTGAAGTTGAACAGTTCTGTGAAGACCTACAAGACCTGCTAGAACTAACACCCAAAAAAGATGTCCTTTTCATTATAGGGGACTGGAATGCAAAAGTAGGAAGTCAAGAAACATCTGGTGTAACAGGCAAATTTGGCCTTGGAGTACAGAGTCGAGCAGGGCAAAGGCTAATAGAGTTCTGCCAAGTGAACACATTGGTCATAGCAAACATGCTCTTCCAACAACACAAGAGAAGACTCTACACATGGACATCACCAGATGGTCAACACCGAAATCAGATTGATTATATTATTTGCAGCCAAAAATGGAGAAGCTCTATACAGTCAGCAAAAATAAGACCGGGAGCTGACTATGGCTCAAATCATGAACTTCTTATTGCCAAATTCAGACTGAAATTGAAGAAAGTGGGGAAAACCACGAGACCAATCAGTTATTACCTAAATTAAATCCCTCATGATTATACAGTAGAAGTGAGAAATAGATTTAAGGGACTAGACCTCATAGACTGAGTGCCTGATGAACTATGGACAGAGGTTCATGACATTGTACAGGAGACAGAAATCAAGACCATCCCCAAGAAAAAAGAAAGCAAAAAAAGCAAAATGGCTGTCTGAGGAGGCCTTACAAATATCTGTGAAAAGAAGAAAAGTGAAAAGCAAAGGAGAAAAGGAAAGATATACCATTTGAATGCAGAGTTCCAAAGAAGAGCAAAGAGATATAAGAAAGCCTGACTCAGTGGTCAAAGCAAAGGAATAGAGGAAAACAATAGAATGGAAAAGACTAGAGATCTCTTCAAGAAAATTAGAGATACCAAGGGAACACTTCAAGAAAGATGGGCTCAATAAAGGACAGAAATGGTAGGGACCTAACAGAAGGAGAAAATATTAAGAAGAGGTGGCAAGAATACACAGAAGAACTGTACAAAA
This sequence comes from Budorcas taxicolor, assembly GCF_023091745.1. Taxonomy (NCBI): domain Eukaryota; kingdom Metazoa; phylum Chordata; class Mammalia; order Artiodactyla; family Bovidae; genus Budorcas; species Budorcas taxicolor. The sequence goes on along the minus strand of NC_068921.1, from coordinate 60,883,255 downwards.
AAGATCTTCACGATGCAGATAATCATGATGGTGTGATCACTCATCTAGAGCCAGACATCCTGGAATGTGAAGCATCACTATGAACAAAGCTAGTGGAGGTGATGGAATTCCAGTTGAGCTATTTCAAATCCTAAAAGATGATGCTGTGAAAGTGCTGCACTCATATGTCAGCAAATTTGGAAAACTCAGCAGTGGCCAGAGGACCGGAAAAGGTCAGTTTTCATTCCAATCCCAAAGAAAGGCAATGCCAAAGAATGCTCAAACTACCGCCAATTGCACTCATCTCACAGGCTAGTAAAGTAATGCTCAAAATTCTCCAAGCCACGCTTTAGCAACACGTGAATAGTGAACTTCCAGATATTCAAGCTGGTTTTAGAAAAGGTAGAGGAACCAGAGATCAAATTGCCAACATCCACTGGATCATGGAAAAAGCAAGAGAGTTCCAGAAAAGCATCTATTTCTGCTTTATTGACTATGCCAAAGCCTTTGACTGTGTGGATCACAATAAACTGTGGAAAATTCTGAAAGAGATAGGAAAACCAGATCACCTGATCTTCCTCTTGAGAAACATATATGCAGGGCAGGAAGCAACAGTTAGAACTGGACATGGAACAACTGACTGGTTCCAAATAGGAAAAGGAGTACATAAAGGCTGTATATTGTCACCTTGCTTATTTAAGTTACATGCAGTGTATACCATGAGAAACGCTGGGCTGGAAGAAGCACAAGCTGGAATCAAGATTGCCAGGAGAAATATCAATAATCTCAGATATGCAGATGACACCACCCTTATGGCAGAAAGTGAAAAGAACTAAAGGGCCTCTTGATGAAAGTGAAAGAGGAGAGTGAAAAAGTTGGCTTAAAACTCAACATTTAGAAAAGGAAGATCATGGCATCCGGTCCCATCATTTCATGGGAAATAGATGGGGAGACAGTGGAAACAGTGTCAGACTTTATTTTGGGGGGCTCCAAAATCACATCAGATGGTGATTGCAGCCATGAAATTAAAAGATGCTTACTCCTTGGAAGGAAAGTTTTGACCAACTTAGATAGCATTAGAAAGCAGATATATCACTTTGTCAACAAGGTCCATCTAGTCAAGGCTATGGTTTTTCCAGTGGTCATGTATGGCTGTGAGAGTTGGACTATAAAGAAAGCTGAATGCCGAAGAATTAATGCTTTTGAACTGTGGTGTTGGAGAAGACTCTTGAGAGTCCCTTGGACTGCAAGGAGATGCAACCAGTCCATCCTAAAAGAGATCAATACTGAGTGTTCATTGGAAGCACTGATGTTGAAGCTGAAACTCCAATAGTTTGGCCACCTGATGTGAAGAACTGACTCATTTGAAAAGACCCTGATGCTGGGAATGATTGAGGCAGGAGGAGAAGGGGACGACAAAAGATGAGATGGTTGGATGTCATCACTGACTCATTGGAGATGGGTTTGGGTGGACTCCAGAAGTTGGTGATGGACCGGGAAGCCTGGTGTGCTGCGTTTCCTGGGGTTTAAAAGAGTCGGACATGACTGAGCTACTGAGGTGAACTGAACTAGATTTGTCATAGCTTTTCTTCCAAGGAGCAAGTGTCTTAATATTGTGGGTGCAGTCACCATCTGCAGTGATTTTGGAACCCAAGAAAATAAAATTTGTCACTTTTTCCTATTTCCCCCCATCTATTTGCAATGAAGTAAAATTGGATGTCATGATCTTAGTTTTTGAATGTTGACTTTTAAGCCACCTTTTTCACTCTCCTCTTTCACCCGCATCAGAAGATCTTAGTTCCTCTTCACTTTCTCCATTAGAGTGGTATCGTCTGCATATTTGAGGTTGTTTCTATTTCTCCTGGCAATCTTGATTCCAGCCTGTGATTCATCCTGCTCTCATTTCACATGATACACATGATATACTGTGCATAAAATTTAAATAAGCAGGGTGACAATATAGAGCCTTGGTGTATACTCCTTTCCCAATTTTGAACCAGTCTGTTGTTCCATGAGAGCTTCTAACTGTTGCTTCTTGACCTGCATGCATGTTTCTCAGGAGGCAGGTAACGTGGTCTGGAATTCCCATCTCTTTCAGAATTGTCCACAGTTTTTTGTGATTCACACAAAGGCTTTCGAGTAGTCAATGAAGAAGCAGTTTTTCTGGAATTCCCTTGCTTTTTTATGACCCAGTGGATTTTGGCAATTTGATTTCTGGTTCCTCTGCCTTTCCTTAATCTAGTTTGTACATCTGGAAGTTCTTGGTTCATGCACTGCTGAAGCCTAGCTTGAAGGATTTTGAGCATTACCATGCTAGCATATGAAATGAGCACAATTGTATTGTAGTTTGAACATTGTTTAGCATTATCTTTCTTTGGGATTAGAATGAAAACTGATGTTTCTAGTCCTGTGGCCACTGAGGAGTTTTCCAAATTTGCTGACATATTGAGTGCAGCACTTTAACAGCATCATCTTTAGGTTTCATGTGTGTATATATACATATATATGTACATTTGTGACAAATATTTAAGAATACATTTATTGTTTTGTCATGCTTGGTGACATGAACATCCTGGTTCCTGTCCTGGACTGATGTCCCAATAGGTGTTTCCGTGATTGGGGATCATTGCTATGCTATATAGAAAAGGATAGAAAAGGACTTATTATTATTATTATTTCCCCATATTCTGCTGCTGCTGCTGCTAAGTCACTTCAGTCATGTCCGACTCTGTGCGACCCCATAGACGGCAGGCCACCAGACTCCCCCGTCCCTGGGATTGTCCAGGCAAGAACACTGGAGTGGGTTGCCATTTCCTTCTCCAATGCATGAAAGTGAAAAGTGAAAGGGAAGTTGTTCAGTTGTGTCCGACTCTTAGCGACCCCATGGACTGCAGCCCACCAGGCTCCTCTGTCCATGGGATTTTCCAGGCAAGAGTGCTGGAGTGGGTTGTCATTGCCTTCTCCGTCATTGGTGTAAGCAGTTGTTAAAAACAAAGATAATGGTTCATTTTAAAGGTTGCAGTCTATTTTATGCATTGTCTCTTCATAAAATTAAGAACAAAAAATGAATTTCACTGTTTCATATCCACTTCAGTGTAATGCATACTATTCTCAGTTTTTGAGTACAGTTCTCTAAATTTAAAAATGTATTTGTTTCTTATATACTCTCAGTGCTGTATGATATCATATATCTTTCCTGATTTATTTCTCCTTATTCTGCATTGCTATATTTAAATTCACCTTTATAATTGAAGATTCAATTACCAATGCTTTTATTACAGTTGACCCTTGAACAACATTGCTGGGTTTGAACTCTAGGGAACTATGGTAATGGAAAATCATGCAGATTATTAAGGTAGTTTATATAATTCTATGCTTTTATACTTTGTATTCTCTTTGTTTCATGATTATATGTTCCTTATGTTCCTCTCTCCATTTGTTTATTTTGAAATGTTTATAAAATTATTATTTTTTCTATATTTTTTGTATATATGTTGTTTTATGATTATTGTTAAAACTGCAGTGCGAATTCAATTCAGCAATGTTTGATTATATATAAATGTATCATATGTTATAAAATGATTTTTCTATAAATATTCACTTAGAGTTTCCTATGTATTTATTGTTATTATTGCTCTTCATTTTCCCCTGCATCTTGAAGTTTCACTGCTGATCATTTTCATTTTAATCAAATAATTACTTTATTATTTCCTAGATTGTATTGGTTGTTGCTTATCATCTCATGTTGTGGGGCTTATGTTGATGATGATGTTTTTACTGTTGGTTTCTTTACTTAATCATTACTTAGCCTTAAAGTATATTCTACTCAGTATGGAATTTGATGTTAGTTATAGAAATATATTTGAAGATACAATTTCATTATCTTCTGCATTTCATTTTATTCTATTGCAAAGTAGGCTGCCATTTTCAGTTGAGGAAGTAGTTATAAGAAATAAGTAATTTTTTCTTTTTTACTTTTGACTGCTGCCTAGAATGTATTTTAGTCTTTACCACAGTTTTTTCTACTTAGTGCTTAGACATGCTTTTCTTCATTTTTTTTTTTTTTTCCCCTCTCTTGGATTTCTTAGTGGTTGTTTATAACTTATTGTGGTTTCTCCTTGAATATTATCAGCCACTATCTCTTCAGATGTATTTTCTGCCTTATTATTTCTACCATCCTCTGACATGTAAACTACACATGTATTAGCTATTTCACAATGTTTTTCTTGATTTCTTAATATTTCCTATATTTTCCATCATTTGCCACTTTGGGCTTGTTATCCTGATAATTCTTTTTAAAATTATGAATTTGAAATATGCCACTTCACCAATTAGTTCTTCAACTGTGGGCCATCCGTCATTAAAGCCATTCACTCAGTTGTTAATGTAATCATTTGTATTTTCATTTATGGGCTTTCCTAAATGCTCAGTGGTAAAGCATTCACCTGAAATTCAGGAGAGAAGACACAGGTTTGATCCCAGAGTAAGGAGGATCCCCTGCAGAAGGAAATGGCAACCCACTCCAGTATTCTTGCTTGGGAAATCCCAGGGACAAAGGAGCCTGGTAGGCTACAGTCCATGGAGTTACAAGAGTCAGACACGACTTACCAACTAACTAAACCACCACCACAATTTTCAGTTATACAATTTATTTATTTCTATTATATATTTTTAAATTATTTGTTATAATCTCTATTGTGTAGGTTAATTTCTTATCATATTAATTGTAATTAACTTTCATGACTGGCAATACCAATATTTAGAATTATTATGAATTTGTTCTATTTTGCTTTTGCCCTTTTAAAAATTCTTATTTTCCAATAGATTATTTTCCTATAAAAAATAGAATTCCAGACCACAGGAAAAAATTCAAAATAATGTCAAATTCTAGATGATCTTAATTTTCACAAGTGTTTTTGATTTCAGGAGACAGCTAGAATTAAGGCAGATATTCTTAATGGATTCAGGTATTAAGACGGTTTGACTCTAGATTCAGTTATTGTCAGGGGTGGTCTATTTCCAAATCCCTACTACTCATAGGGTATGGCTCCTAAGGTCACTTCTAAAAGCCTGGTGTATTTACCTGAGCCCTCCAAATTAGTGCCACAGATGAAAGCTCTAATCACTTACTCATCCTCTTAGTTAATAATTTTTCTGCTGGGATCTGCAATTGTGTTGAGACGAAAAGAAACTTTACATACCAAATGAGGTTTTTTGGTTTTTTTTTTACTTCCCTCTCTTTCCAGATGGGTCTTATTGCTTTCGACCTCTCTAAATCCTAACAAACATGTATCTGTGTTATGTCCAACTTTCCAGATTATTCTCTATGAGAATATTGACCTGAAAAAAAAGTTCCTACCCATTGCCTAATGCAAAATTTCTTAGAATTTAATCTTATTCACAATCTATCATTCAAATTAGTAACTCTATTGATTACTGGATTAATAACCTGGGTTTAAATAGTCTTTACTTTTTATATCATTATAAACATTGAGAAAGGGATTTACAATATGGTATAAATTAAAGAATATTTAACTGAAAGTGATTTGTCTCACAATTTTACTTAAATTAAAACTTCTAAAATGAGACACCCTTTGCCCATTTAGTATTTCTCCTTTTACAGAAAAGACTTGCTAGTCATATTCTATTTTGTATTTATCTCATAGGACTATTATTAATTGTGTTGTATGGTTTCCACAAAATGTGAAACATATTACAAATTTTAAAATGGGCATTAATAATATATAATTAATGTTATTATCACTTTGTAGTGCCTTTAAATATAATAAGAAACATTTTTCAAAGGCAGAAGTTTGCTTGTAAACTCTATTGATTACCTTGTTGGAACTTATGGTTATAGCAGAATGGAAATAAATGCAACTTTATTTCCATTTGGGTCATGATTATCTGAGACAATCTTGGTAGTTTTCTAGTATCTGTGTCTTTATAAGAGGTTTTCTGAGAGACTGTATTCTTGTATTTAAGGGCTTCCCTGGTGGTGCAAAGGTTAAAGTGTTTGCCAGCAATGTGGGAGAGCTGGGTTCGATCCCTGGCTCGGGAAGATACCCTGGAGAAGGAAATGGCAACCCACTCCAGTATTCTTGCCTGGAGAATCCCATGGATGGAGGAGCTTGGTGGGCTACAGTCCACGGGGGGGCAAAGAGTCGGACAGGACTGAACGACTTCACTTTCACTTTCACTATTAAGTATTATACAGTTTTTTTTTTTTTTTTTTACATCTCCTGATTGAATCAGGAGGTATATATTGAAAGAGCTTTGGCACTAACAGCATACAGGATTTAAAATGTGTCAGATATCATTATAGAAGCTAGCACATTGGTTATCAAATAAAAATGTTAAACAATGAAATATCTATATTCTATTTGATGTGATAATAAAAGTTCCTACTGTTCTTAGAAAATAATTATTTTCCCTTGCCAAGATAAAATATAACCACTGAAACTAGTTTATATTCACTTCATAAATCAATAACAATTCACTTCAATGAGCACTTCTGTAAGTCAGCCAATAAGCAACACCAACAATCCATTAAATATACTTCTACAGATAAAGGTCAACTATTCCTAAACACTTCCATTTCTGAAAGTCTGCCAGTCCCTGAACTTCATTCATGCTGCTCCAAGCCCTATAGAAGATCAGTATTTTGATGTGCTCAAAGACTGGAACTTACAAGCACAGCTTTTTCCCTTTATAATAAAAAAATACATTTTGCTTGTTTCAGGTATTAGAGCATCAACAATAAAAGGCTTCACTAATATTTTGTTTTGTTTTGAAGACCATCTTTTGCAATTTTCTTCTGAAGAAATAAAGGTGCCCAGAAGTTCTTTCATGTCCCAACAGTCCTTCAGATTTGGTGCCAATGAGTTTTTTCAACAACATGAACTTTGATTTGTTTCAATAAGATTTTGTTTCTTAATTTATACTGTTATCCTATAATTTACAACCAAATAAGTTTTTCTATAATGCAATTATATCCCTAGATCAGAGAGCACTATCTCTAAATAGTCTTGGTATTAATCTGTTTATTCTTTCATGGATTTCTTTATCCTTGCTTTTCTTATACTTTATTTCACAAGAGTTTTAGATTCACAAAAAAAGAAAAGTTAGTACAAAGAATTCTCGCATACTCCACATTGAGTTTCCTTATTAGCAACATCAATTAGTATGGCATATTTGTTACAATTAATGAATATATTGTCATTGTTTAATTGCTAAGTCATGTCTGACTCTTTGTGACCCTATTACAGTACTCCAGGTTTCGTTGTCCTTCACCATCTCCCAGAGTTTGTTCAAATTCATGTCCATTTAGTTGGCCATGCTATCCAACCATCTCATCTTCTGTCGCCCTCTTCTCCTCCTGCCCTCAGTCTTTCCCAGCATTAAAATCTTTTCTAATGTGTCAGCTCTTCACATTAGGTGGTCAGAATATTGGAGCTTCAGCTTCAGCACCAGTCCTTCAATAAATATTCAGGGTCGATTTCCTTTAGGATTGACTGATTTGATCTCCTTGTAGTCCAAGGGACTCTCAAGAGTCTTCTTCTGCCCACAGTACTAAAATATCAATTCATTGGAGCTCAGCCTTTGTTATAGTCTAACTCTCACATCCACGTATGACTACTGGAAAATCGAGAGCTTTGACTTTACGGACCTCTGTCTGCAAAGTGATGTCTTTTCAATACGTTGTCTAGGTTTGTCATAGCTTTCCTTTCAAAGAACAAACATCTTTTAGTTTCAAAGCTGCAGTCACCGTGTGCAGTGATTTTTGAAGCCCAAGAAAATAAAATGTCACTGCTTCCATTTTTTTCTCCTATTTGTCATGAAGTGATGGGACTGGATTCCATGATCTTTGTTTTTTGAATGCTGAGTTTTAGGCCAGCTTTTTCATCCTCCTCTTTTGCCCTCATCAAGAGACTCTTTAGTTCCTCTTAGCTTTCTGTCTTTAGGATGGTATCATCTGCATATCTGAGGTTGTTGATATTTCTCCTGGCAATCTTGATTCCAGCTTGGGAGTCATCCAGCTCAGCATTTCCCTTGATGTAATCTGCATGTAAGTTAAATAATGATGGTGATAATATACAGCCTTGATGTATACTTCTTTCCCAAGTTTAAGCCAGTTCATTGTACCATGTCTGGTTCTAACTGTTGCTTCTTGATTTGCATGCAGGTTTCTCAGGAGACAGGTAAAGTGGTCTGGTATTCCCATCTCTTTAAGAATTTTCCACAGTTCGTTTTGATCCACATAGTCAAAACTTTAGCATAGACAATGAAGCACAAGTAGGTGTTTTTATATATTGACACATTAATAATTATTTCCATAATTTACTCAAATGTTCTTACTTCTTACCTAATATATATTTTGTTTCCATATCCCATCTAAGATATCCCATTTTATATTATATGTAATTTTACATTATACTATTTATTCCTAGGATACTCTTGTTTGTGACAGTTGATGCTTCTTTTTTGTCTGTCTAATTGTACAAAATCTCATCTCCTTTATTTGGTTTAGCATTTAATTATCTTGTCTCTGTTGAGTTTTTGAGGAAGTTCTTCATAAAATGGATAAATGCATAGATCTGATAAGCCTCATATCTAAGTCAGCAAAAAACCCAATATTTTAATTGTATTTGTTAATTCACACAAAGACAACTGTTTAAAATTTGCCTTGGATTCCTCAACAGAAATTCCAGAGTATTCTCTCACTTGAGAAATCACAACTGGGTCATATTGCTTACTGTAAATTCTGAGATCAATGATAGTTGAGAAATTAATTCTAATATTGATTCTTGCCTCTGCTTAGCTGGGAAATGGAAACCACTTTTATAAGTATACATGTTAGAACTGTAGTGGCTTTCATCCTTTGTGTCATGGTTTCATCTATAAGAAAGCTGAAATCTGCTATACATAGAAGCAAAATTGTTTTCCTAAATATATTCTCAATAAAAGCTTAACTTCTTTACTTACTTTAATTTTACTGACAAATTATTACTAAAAATTAAATAGGATGACAATATGGGAGTTTTGTTGCCATGTTAAAAATATAATTTAACAATTTTATAAAGGAGAGAGAGTAAAAAGAAATAAACAATCTGATCAACTTCCTCTGATCTATGTCCTGAGGTCTCACAATATCCTCTCTTCATTACTCTGTATGATGTCCAAATAAAATAATTCACACTAAAACCAATTTAAACTTACACATTTTAAATTCTGCCTGCCTCAGTCTTGTTTTTTTTTTTTTTTTCATCTACCAGCCACATAAATCTCTCTCTCTCTTTTTTTCTTTCTGTTCTTCTCTAGATATCTCTAAATGAACCATTCATCCATTAGTTTTTGTTCTAAGGAGAAGGACAGTCTTACTGCACATATTCCATTAGGAATTCTGGGCTAAATGTTGGATCTATATAAGCTGCATTTAAACCTTGGCCTATAGCCAAGTCAAGGTCAATAATTAAAGATTATCTTAAACTTCAGGAAGACAGACAGAAATTTCCTTCTGAATTAAGGGTTTTGTTAATGCTTATTTAATCAGATGGCTCACTTAATTGTTAGTGCCTGAGAGGGGAATGTTGTTAAAAGCAGCTGAGTGCAAAAAGTCGGTACAAGATTTTAAATAGCATAGCTGTTCATAATTCAAATAAATGTTCTTGAAAAGTATGATATGTACTATATAATGTTATTTCAGAAGCCTTTCCATTAAGGGTACATGGAGCAGAGATTTTAACTTGTAAAGGAAATATAGAAGAGGCAATAAATGACTGAAATTTGACTTTAGTAATTTTTTTTTTTTTAATACTGAGTGAACACCTACACTTAGAAAGGAAGTTTCTCTTTAAAATAGATATACAGGAAGAAAAAATGGAATTGGAAATGGCTTTTAAAATGTATGGCTGAACACTTTAAAGGAATAATGGAGATTAAACAAACAAAATCAGAAGAAATTTGTGACTTATCAGACAAAATAACTGGTCTCCAAATAAAGAGACTACAGAGAGGTCTTCCCTTAGCTATCAATTTTGAATTTATTAAGAGGGATCCCTTAGAATACGCAACCCTCCAGGCAACCCAAATCCTCCAGTACTAGAGTCCTTTATGTAAAATGGCTTAATTCATCGGGCCCTTATGTATCTGTGGGTTCTGTGTCTGTAGATGCAGCCAACCTTGAATACATCTGTGGTTGGTTGAACCTGAGGATTTGGAATCCAGATACAGAGAGCTGGCTGAGGTAGCCTATAAAAAGCTAAAGATATACAAAGCTAAAGATATACAAAGCAAAAGCAGTTAGCTAGCTGTGTTTCCTCTATCTCAGTTAATGAAGGACATGTTTAATTAAGAAAATAATATTTGACTCATTTATTTAAAACTTTTGTTGCATTTTTTTCAAAAAGATAACTTATTTTCATTTGGAGGGTAAATGCTCCATGAAGAGAGTAATTCTGAGTCTTTGGCACATTACAATCTAATTATTTTGTTCAAAGAAAAGTGTGTAAGTTAGACAAAATACAACATATTTATTACTCATAGTTGAAAATTTCCTAAAAGATCTTGCTTCTTAGTGTAGTCACTGGACCTTACTTTTTCTTATATTTACCCTCTTTGTCTCATTTTAATATGATGATTTTCACAATTTTATCATTATATTATCACTATTATATGCAATTATCCTTTTAAAATACTTTAAAGATATATCATAGCTTTTATTACTGTCACTAGCCTAAGATTACAAATCACAAACTTAGGCATTTTGTGGTTAGGAATTAGCTGTGATATTCAAAGGTTGTACCATCTTAGACACACCATTTCACATCTCTGTTTCTTAAACTCTTTATTCAAAAACTAACAAAAATAGTAGTTAGTGTTGTGAAACCCAATAACTCATTATAGTCAAAGGATGCCAAAGAGAGCCTGGTATCCTTAATCAATCAATCAGTCATTCAGTTCAGTCCAGTCGCTCACTCGTGTCCGATTCTTTGCAACCCCATGAACCGCAGCACGCCAGGCCTCCCTGTCCGTCTCCAACACATGGAGTCCACCCAAACCCATGTCCATTGAGTCGGGGATGCCATCCAACCATCTCATCCTCTGTCGTCCCTTTCTCCTCCTGCCCTCAATCTTTCCCAGCATAAGGGTCTTTTCCAGTGAGTCAGCTCTTCGCATCAGGTGGCCAAAGTATTGGAGTCTCAGCTTTAGCATCATTCCTTCGAAAGAAATCCCAGGGCTGATCTCTTCAGAATGGACTGGTTGGATCTCCTTGCAGTCCAAGGGACTCTCAAGAGTCTTCTCCAACACCTCAGTTCAAAAGCATCAATTATTCAGTGCTCAGCTTTCTTCACAGTCCAACTCTCGCATCCATACATGTCCACTGGAAAAACCATAGCCTTGACTAGACAGACCTTAGTCGGCAAAGTAATGTCTCTGCTTTTCAATATGCTATCGGGGTTGATCATAACTTTCCTTCCAAGGAGTAAGCGTGTTTTAATTTCATGGCTGCAGTCACCATCTGCAGGGATTTTGGAGCCAAGAAAAATAAAGTCTGACACTGTTTCCACTGTTTCCCCATCTATTTGCTATGAAGTGATGGGACCAGATGCCATGATCTTCGTTTTCTGAAAGTTGAGCTTTAAGCCAACTTTTTCACTCTGCTCTTTCATCAAGAGGCTTTTTAGCTCCTCTTCACTTTCTGCCATAAGGGTGGTGTCATCTGCATATCTGAGGTTATTGACATTTCTCCCGGCAATCTTGATTCCAGCTTGTGCTTCTTCCAGTGCAGCGTTTCTCATGATGTACTCGGCATATAAGTTAAATAAGCAGGGTGACAATATACAGCCTTGATGTACTCCTTTTCATATTTGGAACCAGTCTGTCATTCCATGTCCAGTTCTAACTGTTGCTTCCTGACCTGCATATAGGTTTCTCAAGAGGCAGGTCAGGTGGAATTCCAGCTGAGCTAATTCAAACCCTAAAAGATGATGCTGTGAAAGTGCTGCACTCAATCTGCCAGCACATTCGGAAAACTCAGCAGTGGCCACAGGACTGGAAAAGGTCAGTTTTCATTCCAATCCCAAAGAAAGGCAATGCCAAAGAATGATCAAACTACCACACAATTGAACTCATCTTACACGCTAGTAAAGTAATGCTCAACATTCTCCAAGCTAGGCTTCAGTAGTATGTGAACCGTGAACTTCCAGATGTTCGACCTGGTTTTAGAAAAGGCAGAGGAACCAGAGATCAAATTGCCAACATCCGCTGGATCATCACAAAAGCAAGAGAGTTCCAGAAAACATCTTTATTGACTATGCCAAAGCCATGGAATATTAGGAGGGAAGATTTCTTACTATAAATTTGGAGAAAAGTATTCCTTGCTAATGAAATCCTAAGTGAAGTAAATTTCTCTTTTTTTTTTCTCTTCTCTTCTATCCTCTTTTCTTCTCTCTCAGTATCCTTGTCTCTTTTTGGCTTTATTCTATTTTTATTCTAGATCAAAATTCTACATAAATTGAGTCTTCTTTCTTGGATCATGGCTTACATTTTATTTCTTGCCAACTTTCAAACCCCTCTCTCAAAACTGTACAGATTTTCCATGGAAGCTATTATTTAAGGTTAAATTTCCATTCTAGATTCTATCCTCCTCCTGGTCATTTGCTTATACTTATTATTATAGGTCACCTAGAAGATGTTTGTTATATTTAATTCAGGATTTCAGATGTCTTGATTAGGGGAAGTTTTCTCATATTATTGAGTAAAATATTCATATCTGTAAAGAAAATAACATTCTAATGTTATAATTTCAGGCATCTGAATGGTTATTGAGGGAGATATTTTATGCAAAACAATACAAATCACATTTAATGCTGAAAATCTTCTATAAAGCTGAACTAGCAGTATTATTTTTTCATAGCTTGTCATGAAAAGGAAAGGAAATTTATTTCTAACTCAATTTTTTTTTTTCTGATTGGCATTATATCATGTCCTTACTGCTTTGTGGAAGCTAGCTAAAGTTGCTGAAACATTACTTTATTAATATGTAAAATGGCATTTTTTTCTTTGTTGGAAAATAAGAATTAGATATATTATCCTTTTTTAATTCCCTAGCACTTAATTTTCACCATTATATAGGCTGGGAAATTTGGCTAGGCTAAGTAGCTCACGTTCAATTTAAAGTTAGCATTTTAAAACAGCTGACAAGATTTCCATCACATTATGCCCTCTGTCCCATAGTTTCTTCTTCACTGGAAATTTAAAATTTATTCCACCATTTCTGCATAATAGTGGCACCTGTACCTTATATGGTAAGATATAGAGTCAAAAAGAATATAATTGCCTTGTTCAGGGACACATAGTAAATCAATGGTAGAATCCAGCAGTAAATGGATCCCTTGGTCACAAATAACCACTCTTTCCTAGAGGAACATAAAGTTAATGTAAATTAAACTTTAGTCAGCCTAAATAATAATAATAATAAAAAGCTATAAAATACAATGTGTTTTAAAACAGCTGAGCCAAGTAGAAGAGGCTATTGAAACAAACATATATTATCTTTTATATTTTATTCCAGGAATAAGTGCGGTATTATTCCTGAGTAAAGCATACTATTTTCATTGCAGAGAATAGACAAAAGCTCACATATTTTACATGATTAGAAGGGCTAAAAATTAAACTAATTTTAACAATTCTTGTATAATTTGAAATTATATCTTAAATAAAATTAATACTCCTCTTTTGATTAAGTCAAGCTTTAACAATTTTTTTTTACTCTAGTATTTATGTAAACATTATTCAATTATTGTTTTATATATTTAGAATTATCTAAAATGTTAAGCTGTTTTTATAGTTATTTATAAATGTTGACTTTTTCAAAGTCTATATGAAAGAAACATGCCAAGAAAAATTACTTGTTTTTCACTATCAATATTTGGTTTTAATCCTTTATGTAAACTCTTGTAGATGACATTATTGAACTTTCTATGGCTCTATTTGTGCCATTGAAATAAGGACTTAATTAAGGACTTGTCAGTTATTTACATTATAAAGTTTATAGCAAAAATGCTTTTCTTCGAAACCAACAGAGAGACCCCCTTACTTAGCAGGTGAGTTGTTACAAAAAGGTTTCAAAAAGGACAAGAGGACATCATTCTTTCCAAGAAGAGAAAGGACTCTCTTCTGGGTAGCCTAACCCTTCTCCAGCAGACCTTCCCAATCCAGGAATCGAACAGGGGTTTCCTGAATTGCAGGAGGATTCTTTACCAGCTGAGATATCATGGAAGCCCTCCAAGAAGAGAAGACCACACTAGATGCTCTAGAGGTAAAACATCCTCATGCTGCCATCACTATCTCAACTACTGCAGTCTCATTGTGCAAAGGTTTATGAGCATTTGCACTAGGTCAAGGCAGGTCTCAGAGTTCAGATTTCTCATCAGCTGCAGAAGCAGCTATGAATGGTCAGCTGACATCCCAATAAAATTCCCACAATGATGAGTAACTGGATGAGAGACAAGGCTGGGCTTTTCAAGAGAAGATGCAGATTTCCATGAGCCATAAAGGACAAGGAGAATGTAGCTGTTTACATACCTCATCTGTTACTGGATTGCATTTTTGAATCATTTTTCTATACTCTTTTGTAATATAGCTTGCTTATATTAGCAGATATGTTATAACCACTTAAGTACACCTGAGATTTCAGACTTTGAAATTGCCAGCATTTTTCCTACCCATCATGTTATACCTCTGAGTATAGAAGAAGCAATATTCTCTTAGTGATTCTCTCAGGATACTCAGATTCTCCAGTATCATGGAGAGGAACTGGCATCCATGCATCAGGCTACGTTAATCTCTTTTCATGTCACATTTGCCACAGGGTGTCTTCTATAACTTATCCCTCTGAGTTAATAATCAATACTAGTCCAGATCTATTAAAATTCTTATCCTAATGTTCTAGTTTTCTGAAGCATAATTATCCTGTCTCTATTCTATTTCCCAGCTCTACTAAAAAGAATGATATTCCTGAAGTGATATGTTGATTCTGTCAAGACACTTACTTTTCAGATATCTCTCATGGTCTTTAACTGCCTCATATAAAATCAAAACTTTAACCAAAGACAAGAAAGGCTCTTTGTTAAATTATTTACTAGAATACTCACATTTTAAATCTTTTTCTGGTCATCAATAACTTCAGCTCAATAAATATCATTACTTACACTTTCAGTTCAGTTCAGTTGAGTTGCTCAGTTATGTCTGACTCCTTGCAAACTCATGAACCACAGCACGCCAGGCCTCCCTGACCATCACCAACTCCTGGAGTCCAGCCAAACTCATGTCCATCGATCCAGTGATGCCGTCCAACCATCTCATCTTTTGTCATCCCCTTCTCCTCCTGCCCTCAATCTTTCTCAACATCAGGGTCTTTTCAAATGAGTCAGCTCTTTGCATCAGATGGCCAAAGTACTGGAGTTTCAGCTTTAATATTAGTCTTTCCAATGATTACCCAGGACTGATCTCCCTTAGGATGGACTGATTGTATGCCTTTGCAGTCCAAGGGACTCCAGAGTCTATTCCAACACCGCAGTTCAAAAGCATCAATTCTTTGGCACTCAGCTTTCTTTTTTTTTTTTGTTTTCTGTTAAACTTTCTTTTTATTTTTTAATATAAATTTATTTATTTTAATTGGAGGCTAATTACAATATTGTATTGGTTTTGCCATACATCAACATGAATCTGCCAAGGGTGTATATGTGTTCCCCATCCTGAACTCCCCTCCCACCTCCCTCCCTATACCATACCTCTAAGTCATCCCAGTTCATCAGCCCCAAGCATCCTATATCATGCATCGAACCTGGTCTGGCGATTTGTTCAGCTTTCTTTATAGTCCAGCTCTCACTTTCATACATGATCACTGGAAAAACCATAGCCTTGACTAGACGGACCTTTGTTGGTCCGTAATGTCAAGGTAATATCTCTGCTTTTGAATATGCTGTCTAGGTTGGTCATAACTTTCCTTCTAAGGAGTGTGTGTCTTTTAATCTCATAACTGCAATCACCATCTGCAGTGATTCTGGAGCCCAGAAAAATAAATTCAGCCACTGTTTCCACTGTTTCCCCATCTATTTGCCATGAAGTAATGGGACCAGATGCCATGATCTTAGTTTTCTGAATGTTGAGCTTTAAGCCAACTTTTTCACTCTCCTCTCTCACTTTCATTAAGAGGCTCTATATTGGAGATTTTCAAAATTTTACTTAAATGTCACTTTATGTGAGAAACTTAAATTTAAACACAGATTTTCTGAAAGCATGTTTCTGTTCCAATAATGGCATCCTTGTCTTTTGTCAGCAAAATGAATTTATCTGGAATTGTATTTTTTTTCCCTCAAGTCAGAAACATAACATCTAGTTAATATTTTATTAATGCATATCCAGGATTTTCCTTATTTTCAAGTTTTAAAAGTGATTCCAGAGCAGTGCACTCAATTAGGGAACTCAAAGGCCATGTGTCATTCCAGGTATTCTAGAATGAGTAAACACATGTCACTTCATTAATAAAGTTGCTCCTGGCAAGCTTATTTGCCTTTGCATATGTAACTCTTAAACAGACAGAATGAAAACCACAATCATAAAAAAACTAATCAAACTGATCACATGAACCACAGCCTTGTTTAACTCAATGAAACCATGAGCCATGCCATGTAGAGCCACCCAAGATCGATAGGTCATTGTGGAGAGTTCTGACAAAATGTGGTCCACTGGAGAAGGGAATGGAAAACCATGTCAGTATTCTTGCCTTGAGACCCCATGAAGAGTATGAAAAGGGAAAAATTATGACACTGAAAGATGAACTCCCCAGGTTCATAGGTTCCCAATATGCTTGAGAAGAGTGGAGAAATAGAAGAGACAGAGCCAAAGCAAAAATAATGCCCAGATGTGGATGTGACTGGTGATGGAAGTAAAGTCTGATGCTGTAAAGAAGAGTATTGCATAGGAACCTGGAATGTTAGGTCCATGAATAAAGGCAAATTGGAAGAGGTCAAACTGGAGATGGCAAGAGTGAACGTCGACATTCTAGGAATCAGCAAACTAAATGGACTGGAATGGGTGAATTTACTCAGATGACCATTATATCTACTACCGTGGGCAGAAATCCCTTAGAAGAAATGGAGTAGCCATCATAATCAACAAAAGAGTCTGAAATGCAGTACTTGGAGGCAATCTCAAAAATGACAGAATGATCTCTGTTCATTTCCAAGGCAAACCATTCAATATCATGGTAATCCAAGTCTACGCCCCCAACCAGTAATGCTGAAGAAGCAGAATTTGAATAGTTCTATGAAGATCTACACGACCTTCTAAAATTGACACCAAAAAAAGATATCCTTTTCATTATAGGGGCCTGGGATGCAAAAGTAGGAAGTCAAGAAATACCTGGAGTAACAGGAAAATTTGGCCTTGGAGTACAGAATGAAGCAGGGGAAAGGCTAATAGACTTTTGCCGAGAAAAGCACTGGTCATACCAAACACCCTCTTCCAACAACACAAGACTCTACACATGGACATCACGAGATGGTCAATACTGAAATCAGATTGATTATATATTTGCAACCAAAGATGGAGAAGCTCTATACAGTCAGCAAAGGAGTTGTTGTGGCTCAGATCATGAACTCTTTATTGCAAAATTCAGACTTAAATTGAATTAGGTAGGGAAAACCACTAGACCATTCAGTTCAGTTCAGTTGCTCAGTCGTGTCCAACTCTTTGAGACCCCATGGACTGCAGCATGCCAGGCCTCCCTGTCCATCACCAACTCCCAGAGTTTACTGAAATTAATGTCTGCTGAGTAGGTGATGCCATCCAACCATCTCATCTTCTGTTATCCCCTCTCCTCCCACCTTCAATCTTTCCCAGCATTTTAGGGTCTTTTCAAATGAGTCAGCTTTTTGCATCAGGTGGCCAAAGTATTGGAGTTTTGGCTTCAACATTAGTCTGTCCAGTGAACATTCAGGACTGATATCCTTTAGAATGGACTGGTTGGATCTCCTTGCAGTCCAAGGGACTCTCAGGAGTCTTCTCCAACACCACAGTTCAAAAGCATCAATTCTTTGGTGCTCAGGTTTCTTTATAGTCCAACTCTCACATACATACATGACTACTGGAAAAACCATAGCCTTAACTAGATGGACCTTTCTTAGCAAAGTAAGGTCTCTGCTTTTTAATATGATGTTTAAGGTCTGACCTAAACCAAATCCCTTACAATTACACAGTAGAAGTGACAAATAGATTCAAGGGATTAGATCTCATAGACAATGCCTGAAGAACTATGGACAGAGGTGTGTGATCATTGTGCAGTGATCAAGACCATCCCCAGGAAAAAGAAATGCAAAAAGGCAAAATGGTTGTCTGAGGAGGCCTTACAAATAAGAAAAGAAGAGAAATGAAAGGCAAAGGAGAAAAGGAAAGACATACCCGTGTAGAGTTCCAAGAATAGCAAGGAAAGATAAGAAAGCCTTCCTCAGTGATCAATGCAAAGAAATAGAAAAAGACAATAGAATGGGAAAGACTAGAGATCTCTTCAAGAAAATTAGAGATACCAAGAGAATATTTCATGCAATGATGGGCTCAATAAAGGAGAGAAATAGTATGGACCTAACAGAATCAGAAGATATTAAGAAGTGGCAAGAATACACAGGATAGTTATACAAAAATGATCTTCATGACCTATATAACCATGATAGTGTGATCACTCACTGAGAGCCAGACATCCTGGAATGTGAAGTCAAGTGGGCCTTAGAAAGCATCACTATGAACAAAGGTGGTAGAGGTGATGGAATTCCAGTTGAGCTATTTCAAATCCTAAAACATGGTGCTGTGAATGTGTTGGATTCAATATGCCAGCAAATTTGGAAAACTCAACAGTGGCCACAGGACTAAAAAGGTCAGTTTTCATTCAAATTCCAAAGAAAGGCAATGTCAAAGAATGCTCAAACTATTGCACGATTGCACTCATCTCACACACTAGTAAAGTAATGCTCAGAATTCTCCAAGCCAAGCTTCAACAGCACATGAACCATGAACTTTTGATGCTCAAGCTGGATTTAGAAAAGGCAGATGAACCAGAGATCAAATTGCTAACATCCAGTGGATCATCGAAAGAGGTGGAAAACACCAAAACAAAAAACAAAAACCAAAAACATCTATTTCTGCTTTATTGACTATGCCAAAGCCTCTGACTGTGTGGATCTCAATAAACTGTGGAAAATTCTACAAGAGATGGGAATACTAGACTACCTGTCCTGCCTCCTAAGAAATCTGTGTGCAGGTCAAGAAGTCACAGTTAGAATCAGACATGAAACAAAAGACTGGTTCCAAATAGGGAAAGCAGTACATGAAGGCTGTATACATATATATAGCCACCCTGCTTATTTAACTTATATGAAGAGTACATCATGCAAAATGCCGGGCTGGATGAAGCAAAAAGCTGTAATGAAGATTGCCAGGAGAATTATCAATAACCCCAGATATGCAGATGACACTACCCTTCTGGCAGAAAGTGAAATACTAAGGAGCCTCTTGATAAAAGTGAAAGAGGAGAGTGAAAAAGTTGGCTTAAAGCTCAACATTCAGAAAACAAAGATTATGGCATCTGGTCCCAGCCTTTGTGTCAAATAGATGGGAAACAATGGAAACAGTAAGAGACATTATTTATTGTTATTATTATTATTTTTTTTTTTTTTGGTCTCCAAAATCACTGCAGATGGTGACTGTAGCCATGAAATTAAAAGACTATTGCTCCTTGGAAGAAAAACTATGACCAACCTAGACAGCATATTAAAAACCAGAGACATTTGCCAACAAAGGTCCATCTAGTCAAAGCTATGGTTTTTCCAGTGTTATGTATAGATGTAGAGTTGGACCATAAAGAAAGCTGAGCACCAAAGAATTCTTGCTTTTGAACTGTGGTGTGGGAGAAATCTCCTGGGAGTCCCTTGGACTGCAGTGAGATCATCCAGTCAATTCTAAAGGAAATCAGTCCTGAATATTCACTGGAAGGACAGATATTGAAGCTGAAACTCCACTTTGACCACCTGATGCAAAGAACTGACTCATTTGAAAAGACCCTGATGCTGGGAAAGATTGAAGGCAGGAAAAGGTAACAACAGAGGATGAGATGGTTGTATGGCATCACCGACTTGATAGACATGTGTTTGAGCAAGCTTCGAGAGTAGTGATGCACAGGCAAGCCTTGTGTGCTGCAGACCATGAGGTCACCAACAGTAAAACACAAATGAGTGACTGACCTGAACTGATGAACCTTCTAATTTTCATGTTCTGCTTTTTTTTTTTTACACTCATATTGAAAATGTGCCAGTTTTTCTATATATTGCTGGCCATAGTACTTTGCCAACGTGGCAATTCAAGCTGTCTTTTTGTTATTTATTTCTTCCATGCCTTTAATTTGCTCCATCTTTTATTCATTGAATACAATCTGTGATTTCATAATGAGAGCTAATAAGCAAATGATGAAAAGTACAACTTTTCATTACTCCTGAATGTTTGAGATGACTGTGGTTAGAGGTTAAGTTGGAGTTGTTGACTGAAGTGGGAGAGAAAATTATAGAGTTATTTCACTACTCAGATTCTCAAAAACCCATGGAGAATAGAGAATGTGAAAAGAGGTAATTACCAAAGCAGAAATGTAACAGCTACATGCAAGGCCTCAAGTTGTAATTACATACATTCATCTATTTAGGTAATTATATCTGAATCTATTGGCTTATAAAGAATTAGAAGTTTATACTTTACCCCCACCAATTAACTGAAATTTGCTGATATGTAGAGTGACCCCTTTTAGAATGCACTAAATGAGATATCTCATGTTCTATTTGCTGACATATACTACAGAGAAGTACACTGCATATTTTCCATGTTTCTAAAAATAAGGAAGTCATCAAGCAAATTACAATTTCTACACAGATTAATATGAAATATTGCATGAGTTATATTCCCTAAGACAATGAGGAGAGACTAATCTATTCAATAAATGCTACTGGGAAAGATGGACAACTACGTGGAAAAAAAAAAAAAAGAAAGAAATTGGATCCTTAAATTTCACTCTAATATAAATCAAAGTGAATTAGTAAGACTGGAAACCAGAAAATGTGTGACAAATGCTGAATGAATAAAATAATATAAGCTCTCTTTCATGCAACTTTAAAACAAATATTGGTGCACTGTTAAGAAGTAGCTCAGCAGTTCAATTAAATCTTTCTTGGGAATGTTTCCAAAATGCTAAGTGAGTTTGTGATTTTTCTTTTTCTTCTGAAAACTCCAATTTCAGATTTTTTGCTTGTTTTCATTATCTCCTGAAATGAATAATAGGAATATGTTAGGCAGATAAGTTTAAAATGCTATGTGATATTATAGTTAATATCACATCACTATCCAGTGAAAAATTTCATGTCTATCACATTAAAGTTCAGTCACTTTTGCAAACCTTATTTGTGCCCAAATCTGGCAAAATAGCCACAGTAGAAGAAAAAAATTCAGCATCTGTGATATAAATGTTAAGCCACTACATTAGTCATTTTTAGCAAATTTGTTAGGTATAAATAAATGAAAAACTGTGGCTGAATTTCTGACAATTACATAAAAAATTTACACTTTGAGAATTCTGACATTTTTTAAAATTCCTGTTATTAGTAAATTACTCTATGATAGTCAAAAGAAACAAACTTCCAGTTACAGAATAATTAACTCTTGAGAATGTAATATACAACATGGTGACTATAGCTAATACTACTTTATTTTATATCCAAAAATTGTTAAGGGAGTATACAGATAGTAAAAGTTCTTATCACAAGAGAAAAAAAAATTAATTTGTAACTCCCTATCACTTCATGGGAAATAGATGGGGAAACAGTGGAAACAGTGTCAGACTTTATTTTGGGGGGCTCCAAAATCACTGCAGATGGTGATTGCAGCTATGAAATTAAAAGATGCTTACTCCTTGGAAGGAAAGTTATGACCAACCTAGATAGCATATTCAAAAGTCGAGATATTACTTTGCCAACAAAGGTCTGTCTAGTCAAGGCTATGGTTTTTCCAGTAGTCATTTATGGATATGAGAGTTGGACTGTGAGGAAAGCTGAGTGCCAAAGAATTGATGCTTTTGAACTGTGGTGTTGGAGAAGACTCTTGAGAGTTCCTTTGACTGCAAGGAGATCCAACCAGTCCATTCTAAAGGATATCAGTCCTGGGTGTTCTTTGGAAGGAATGATGCTAAAGCTGAAACTCCAATAAGTTTGGCCACCTCATGTGAAGAGTTGACTCATTGGAAAAGACTCTGATGCTGGGAGGGATTGGGGGCAGGAGGAGAAGGGGATGATAGAGGATGAAATGGCTGGATGGCATCACTGACTTGATGGACATGAGTTTGAGTGAACTCCGGGAGTTGGTGATGGACAGGGAGGCCTGGTGTGCTGCAGTTCATGGGGTCACAAAGAGTCGGACTCGACTGAGAGAGTGAACTGAACTAATGATGATAAATGTTAACTAGAATTATTGTGGTGATCATTTAGCAATATATACAAATATAAAATCATTAAGTTGTATACTTAAAACTAATACATCAGTTGTATCACAATAAATGATAAACTATAACAAATTTTATCTTGAATTAGTAACATTTTGTTTTAATACCTGGTTTGTTCTAGCATAGTTTTAAAATCAGCCCAAGCATTATATTCTATAAAAATGTGATTAATACTGATATAACAAAATTTGAAGTGACAGTTCTGTTAAAAACAATGTATTTTTTATTGTGATTATTTTTTTGGCAAACTTTCCAGGATCAATGATTATTATTACTTATAGCACGGATAAGCAAAGTTTATCTTTAAAGCAACAGACAGTAAATAATTTAGGGTTTGGGGAACAATTGGCTTATGTCACAATATTAAAATGTAATGCCATAATGTGGAAAGAGCCATAGACATAAGATGGCTGAATTCCAAAACATTTTATTTATAAAAACAGATAGTAGATCAGATCTGACTCATGGGCTATAGCTTGTAAATCTTTTATTAACATCATTCTCTATATCTTTATAACGCAAACAGTTGAATTTCAGGAATTACAATTTTGTTTTAAGAAACATGTAATATTGAGAATGTTTCTACTTAACATCTGTCTAAAAATAATTTAGGAATAGACTATAAATGATTAAATGGGTGAACTGAATAGTGAGACTGGATATTTTCCAAGAGAATAAAAATATATTGAACACAATGAAGAAAAAAATGAGCTGAGAGGAGTTATACCATATACTGTATTTTCAGAAAATAGTTGTAGGGTATATTTTATGAAATAGGAGGAGAATTTTTTTTCTTTAATTAGAAAATAAAATACATGGTCATATGGGTCTTCTGGCTTCCAATATGATATCTAAAGAGTATGGAAGCAATCACCACCAGTGTCACAACACAAGAAAAAAAAAAAAAATACTGGACAAAATGAAAACCAACAGCTCTTTTGAATCTATCAGATAATCAAGGTCACAGGCAAACAGCTGCCCTGAAAACTGGGCAGACAAGCAGATACAGAGAATTACAGCCTACATGGAGCAGAATCCCAGAGCTGAAACTAGTATAGAAGGAACACTTGAAGCTGTACTGAATGAATTACCAAAGGCTTAATGTAGACTACTTTGAGAGTTAAAAAGTCTGAGGAGTACTTTTATGAGTTTTACCCCCAGGAACCATATCAGGTTCTCAGAGGAAAGATTAGAATGCTAATCTAAATCTGAGAAAGTTAGTTTCTGAATATCAATACACTTATTCAAAAGTTTATATCAAAAGCAAAAGGGCATAATAGCCATCATAATGTTTAAGAAATTCAAAGCTGGAGGATTGACACTTCCTGACTTCAAACTACAGTGATGTATACAGTCTGCTATTGGGGGTAAAAAAAAAAAAAAAAAAGAACAGATGAATGGAACAGAAAAGAGAGCCAGAAATAGACCTACACACATGTAATAAACTGATCTTTTAGAAAGAAGCAAAGGCAAACCTATGGAAAAAGATAGTCTTTCATTAAATGGTGCTGGAACATTTGTGCAAAGGTCAAAAAAAATAAATCTGGTCACAGACTTTGTGTGTTTCATAAAATTTGCCACTAATGTTGAAAGCACAAAAGTATACATAGGAGAAAATTCAGATGAATTTGGAGATAGGAGAAAATTTAGATGAACTTGGAGATGGCAATGATTTTTTTTTTTTTTTGACAATGACTTTTTATATGAAACATAAAAGTTAAATATCTCCTGCACTCCAACGGACATTGTCCACAGAATAAAATAATATGTGACAGACTGAGAGAAAATTTTTGGAAAAAAATGATACTTGATAAACACTGGTGATCAAAATATGTAAAGGGCCAATAAAGCTTGAAATTAATAAAATGCTTTAATTTAAAAATGGGCTGAATATCTCAACTAAAGAAGATAGATTACAAAAAATCATACAAAAATATTCATATCACATGACTTTAAGGAGCTGCAAATTAAAATGAGATAAAACTGTATACCTATCAGAATGGCTAAAATCCAAAACATTAGCAAGAGCCAACACTGATGAGCATATCAAGCAATAGAAACTCTGATAGACTGCTGGTCAGGATGAAAAATGTTAAAGCCACTCTGGAAGACAGCTTGACAGTTTTTCACAAAGCAAAATACAGTCAGAATGCTCTTGCGGATTTACACAAATGATTTGAAAACATGAACACACAACTTTAAGAAGCATGTCTATAGCATCTTTATTTATAATTCACAACTAGTAATAATCTACTAAGAGGTGATCAGTCCTGGGTGTTTTCTAGAAGGACTGATGCTAAAGCTGAAACTCTAGTACTTTGGCCACCTCACGTGAAGAGTTGACTCATTGGAAAAGACTGATGCTGGTATGGATTGGGGGCAGGAGGAGAAGGGGATGACAGAGGATGAGATGGCTGGATGGCATCACTGACTCAATGGACCTGAGTTTGAGTGAATTCCGGGAGATGATGATAGACAGGGAGGCCTGGCGTGCTGGAATTCATGCAGTCGCAAAGAGCCGGACACGACTGAGCAACTGAACTGAACTGAATAATCTACTGGTCAGAGAGGAAGTTTTAAAAATCAAACAAGACATTAAACTGAATGAAAACAAATACCAAAGGCTATGGATGATTGTCAAAGCAATGCTGAGAGGGAACTTAGTGTTACTAAATGCTCAAATTAATTAAAAAAAGAATTATATCAAAAATCTAAATTCAAACTTAAAGAAACAAAATTCAAAACTGACAGAGCTAAGAAAATAATAAAAACAAAAACAGAACTCAGCAAAATTAACTATAGAAAAAACATGGAAAATGAAAACTAAAGCTAGTTTTTGAAAAAGTCAAAAGTTAACAAACCTCTAAGAAGATTTATAAAAAAGAGAAAAAAGGCACAAATTACTAACACTAGGAATAAAATAAAGGATGACATTAGGACCATAAAACATAAAAAGGATTAAATTTAAGCTATAAAAATTCTATATACATAAATTTGACAGTTAAAAGGCATTGATGTCAAGAAAAGTACTATCACAAATTTCTTAATATGAAATATATATTTAGAAAATCCCTATAAATATTAGGCAAGTTGAATTTTTCATCAAAAATATGCCCTCAAATAGTATCTTCAGAAGCAAACAATTATATGAAATGTTTTAATAAGTAGCACCAACTGCAAGTGGTGCAAGAAAAATGAAGCAACTTTTAATAGAATTAATGGTAGAAATTTTGTTGCATATCTTACAATACAAAAATAAATTAAAGGTGTCTTAAACACAAATCAATAAAGTCAGCCAAAAAATCCCTTAGTATGAATGTACACTTAGAGAAGGAAATACACTATTAACTAAAAAAGCATAATTGACAAACTAAAATAAACACATTTTCTTGTCAAAGAAAAATATCATGATAGTAACTAAATGAGCAGATTCACAAAATATTTAAGAAAAACATATGTACTACAAAGTGTGTCTCAAGAACAAGGCAGAATCCATAATAAGAAAAATGGCAGGAATGTGGAAATATAAATCACATTATAGCAATCTGAATGAACAGCAAATTCAAATGCAAATTCAAATGTGAAAAGATGTTGAAAGGCATTCTTGGTAACAGAAATGCAAGTTAAAGTAAGTGTAAAGTATCACTTTATACCCATCAGACTAACAAAATAAGTGATAACATCTACTGTTAACAGGGATGTAGGCAACAGGGATGTATGTACCTTGCTCAGACAGATGTAGATTGTTAAAAATAAAGTCTTAAAAAGCCATCTGGCAAGCTCTACAAAAATTAAAAATACATTTATACTTTGGAATTTATACTTTGAATTGCACCAACAATTCCATTTGGAACTCATTTCTCAGTATAAAAAAACTGCACTTGTAAATAAGGATAGAAACTCAAAGTAGTTCTGCCATATAGTTTTTAGCAGCAAATGAACAAAATAAAATGGAAATAATAGAAATATTAACTGACAAGTTCATTTGTAAAACTACTGAAAAGAACGTATTAGGCCAATATCAATTATGAAATAAATTATACCTAGCATTAAGTAATAAAATACAAAAATTTGTATAACAACTATGCATTTTTTAATAAGTCTATGATAACATCTCTGTGTACATGATTAGCTGACTCTAAAGCCAAATGAAGAAAAAGAACAAAAGCTACTTTAGTTGACTGACTTTATTTTTCTGGGCTCCAAAATCACTGCAGATGATGATTGCAGCCATGAAATTAAAAGACGCTTTACTCCTTGGAAGGAAAGTTATCACCAACCTAGACAGCATATTAAAAAGCCTAGGCACCACTTTGCCAACAAATGTCCGTCTAGTCAAAGCTATGGTTTTTCCAGTGGTTATGTATGGATATGAGAGTTGGACTATAAAGAAAGCTGAGCACTGAAGAATTGATGCTTTTGAATTGTGGTGTTGGAAAAGACTCTTGAGAGTCCCTTTGACTGCAAGGAGATCCAACTAGTCCATTCTAAAGGAGATCAGTCTGGGTGATCACTGGAAGGACTGATGTTGAAGCTGAAACTCCAATTCTTTAGCCACCTGATGCGAAGAACTGACTCATTGGAAAAGACCCTGATGCTGAGAAAGATTGAAAGCAGAAGGAGAAGGGGACGACAGAGGATGAGATAGTTGGATGGCATCACTGACTGGATGAACATGGGTTTGGGTGAACTCTGGGAGTTGGTGATGGACAGGGAGGCCTGGCATGTTGCGGTTCATGGGGTCGCAAAGAGTCAGACACGACTGAGTGACTGAACTGAAATGAACTGAACTGAATTGATGTTAATAGGTTACTGGATACACTGGTACGGGTGGGTGCTGGAGGAAAAGGGGAAATGTAAGTAATAAGAAAAAAAAATGAACTAAATGTGTCTATTTAAAAAAAATATAGAAAACAATATGTTAGATAAAACTTATCATGGAGGTGTTTTAGAACTGATATGGTCAGGGAAACAAAAGTAAACTATTCTGGTAGGCAAAGTGTATGCAAATAACAGTCTTGAAGTAAACACATTATAGAAAAGCTTTTCTTCAGGGCCAAATTTTGGGTAATTTTGGTGAGTACATTATTTAAATAGAAATTAACTCTTGTGCTAAAGTTTAAGTTTTTGAACAAAGATTTAGTGTATTTTCACAAAAGCTTCTACAGTTAAACCTGTCAGTTTATATTGGCATCATTTTCTTAATATTACTATGATCTCTTTCTTGATCAATATGTTCTGAGAGATATCCATAGAAAATGTATCTTAAGTAAAATTATATAAAATTTGTAAAAGATAAATACAAAGATTTAGCAGAATGACATGTTTTCTTAGATGTATACTGAAATAGTCATTATATTTAATAATATTTCAGTTGTTTATTTGAAATAACTTTAGGCATAAAAATTATAAAGAAAATCCTTTAATTTTGTTCAGCTAGGTATTTTAATTTCCTGTTTTAAAGACTAAAAGGAACTGCAACTGTATAAATAATGCTTTGAAGAAAATAATATATCTTCAGTGTGAACATTAAAACTTTTTTTTGTATTTAGAAGACTCAAGTGACCCAAGTAATAATCTTTTCAGGAATTCTTAGCTGTCCTTGACAAGGAATGCAACTAATGTAATTTGCAGATATATCAAAGTCTCATTTTCTGAAGCACACTTTTGCAGTTCCCACAGTACATCCTAGGAAAGACAATAAGCCATATGGGCCTTAAAAAGGAAGTATTACTAGAAATGCAATTCTTATCAAAATATATAACAAAATTACAACAAAATTATAAATCACAAAAGCATATCAAAAAGAAACTATGTGATTAAAAGAGTTACAAGGTTTTTACACAATGAAATAAAAATTCATCTGCTGGTATCCAAATATTTAGAATATAAAGACAGTGATACAATATTAACAACTTTTGAAATAAGGGATTTTATTCAGTCATCTGTTAATCATAATGATCAATTGACAATAATGAAGTGATAAAAATTAAAATGCAAAGTGTTGGCTAGGAAGATTAGCTGTAATCTGTTCAGTCACTCAGTAGCGTCCCACACCTTGCAACCCCATGATCTGCAGTGCCAGACCTCCTTGTCCATCACCAACAAATAAAATATTCCCATTCACACACCACTGTGATTATCTAACTAAAGGCAGGGAAAGCTTCATCACTCTTTTTATAGTTTGTCCCAGAGAGTCACACTGATATCTTTGGGTGCATCCATTCTGGAATTATACTTTCAATAAGTGTAACTGTGATATGGAGTGAATAGATTAGATTGTATTCTGAATGAGAATGTAAGAAAGTTTCCTTTCCTACAATATATGAAAGTTTTCCATTTTCTACTATTGTGTCAATGAGAAAGTCTGAAGTTTGGAGTATCTCATGAATTATTTATGATAATAACAGATATCAGGAAAGTCTGTACACTATAAAGAGTCTTCTACATGAAGACTTGAGAGAGTAGTAATTTGTAGCGATGTTAGATGATATAAGATATATTTAGGCATAAAGCAGAACTGGAGATATTTATGCTTTACAAAATGATTGAGTGGCTTAATAAAAGTGAGGAAATATTTTGTTATAATTGAAAGAAATATTACAGTTGAAAAAAATATAAAGAATACAATCTCATAAATAAATTTCTGCTTCTTTACAAAATTCAAAGAAACACATACTTCATATAAGAAATTCAATAAAAGAAAATAATTGATATAAAAAACTCATAATGATGGAAGAAATATTAAGTTGTGTAGACACTGAAAAGTGACAATAATATCCATATGAGGAGTAGTAAAGAGCAGCCATAGTTTTGTTTGAAAAGGAAGTTAAAAAAATTGAAATATATAGATAAAGAAATTATGTTGGTGAAATAAACATTTTGGTAGAAAAATAAAGCTCTAAGTACACAGAGTAACATGGTAGATAAAACAGTGAGACGAAAAAATATGGATTATTATTAAGAAATTATAAAATATTAAAACTAGAATGATAAATTTACAATATACCTAAGGAGAATTCCAGAAAAATGGATAAAAAATTAATGAGGGAGAGATAGTACATGAAATTCTTATTATTTTAGAGAAGTTTTTAAAAGGACATAAATGTGTGAACTGAGAACTAAGGAATAGGATGAGAAGGAAAATAATGCTAGAATTATAACAGTGATATCACAGATTCTCAAA
The DNA here is from genome assembly GCF_023091745.1 of Budorcas taxicolor. Lineage (NCBI taxonomy): Eukaryota > Metazoa > Chordata > Mammalia > Artiodactyla > Bovidae > Budorcas > Budorcas taxicolor. The sequence goes on along the minus strand of NC_068921.1, from coordinate 60,853,496 downwards.
GAAAAATCAAAAATTAAAAAACTGCAAAAGAGTAAACACATATTACTCTAGAGAAACATTTCATATGACCTGGGTGGTGGGTAGTTTGTTTTCATAACATAGAATATTTAAATTTTTAAAGAAAAATAATTGTAACTTGGAAGTTTGTACCCAGTTAAAATGTAATTTATGAAACATAGCAATATAGATGATAGACAGATGATAGGTAGTTGAACAGAGTTTCTCTCACAAAAATCTTAAATTAAGTTAAAATTAAAGGATATTTCTGAGCAAAACAACAACAACAACAAATCATCTAAACCCCATAGGAAGAATTGGGAAAAAAAACAAAATAAAATAACTTTGAACAACAACCACAAAGATACAGTTTTTGGTAGACCTAAGGAGGAAAATAATGAAAGAAAAAGGATATTTTTTTTTTTCTACAGAAACAAGTTGGATATAACAAAATATATATTATATGAAAGATTGAAGAGTTTTAAAGAGTTTAAACCATATTATATCACTCAAAAGGAAACTGGGATGTTTCATCCTTTCAAAGTGTACAACTCTGTGGTTTTTAGCATACTCACAGAGTTATGAAATCATCTTTACTATTTAATTTTGCAACACTTTTATCACCTCATGGAGAAACCTCATACCCATTACCAGCAACTTTCCAGATTGTACCCTGCCTCCTAGCCCCTGGTAACCACTTATCTGTGTTCTGTCACTAGGGATTTACCTATTCTGGATATTTTATGTAAGTGGAGTCAAATAAACTGTTTCCTTTTATATCTAGCAATTTCCACTTAACATTATTCAAGGTTAACTAATGTAAAGACAGACTTCCCTGGTGGCTCAGTGGTAAAGAATCTGCCTGCCAATGCAAGAGACATAGGTTTGATCCCTGAGTCTGGAAGATCCCCTGGATAAAAAAATGGAAACTCATTCCAGTATTCTTGCCTAGGAAATCCCATGGAGACAGTAGCCTGGTGGGCTACAGTCCTTGGAGTCTTAAAGAGTAGGACATGACTTAACAACTGAACAAGAAGAAAATGAAATTACAACTGATATTAATGTTTCTTAACTTTTGTTATGAGTCATTGTTTTTCATCTCAAAATAATAATTTGTTAGAAATAATAACATATATTATGTTTAAAATCTCAAATATAAACCCTTATACTAACTTGTATAGATACATGTAATATAGATTAAATGCAAATAGAAATTATTTTCTTGAGTATTGAATCAAAATATAAAATTTGATAATATCCAGGGAATGATACAATAAAAATGGATAAAGAAGTCTTGTACATATCTGTATCTTTCATACAAAAATTTACTTAATATTGTCACTGGAATAACTTATAGTGTAAACAATTAAAAATTATGTTAAATTATAAAAATTAAGTGAAAGGAAATAGGCTTCAATGCATATCAAACTGCATTAATGAGTGAAATATCTCTGCAAAGAAGACAATTGGCAAAATGAAAAAGGAAAGATTAAAGAAAGTGATCATAACAGAAAATATTAAATATTTATTTGGAGAAGATTAAATACAGCTGTCCCTCAGTATCCAGGGGAAACTGGACTTTCCCTTGGATAACAAAATCCATGGGTTCTCCAGTTCCTTATGCAAAATAGCATAGTACTTGCACATAACCTACACACATCCTCCTGTATACTTTGTTATCTAGATGACATAATACTAAATACAATGTAAATGTTACATAAGTATTGTAAATACAGTGTAAATGTTATGTAAATAATAGCCAGAACATAGAATATTCACATTTTGCTTCTTGGAGATTTTGGGAATTTTTAAAATATTTTTGATTTGTGGTTGGCTGAATCTCAGAAACACCAGGTGTGGAGGTATAGCTCAGGAATCTTAACAACCTATTTCCATAATAATGGAATGTGTCCATAATAAAATGTATTGTTTGGGCAAAACAAAACAAAATCCATCAAAACAATATCAATATTCCAACTTCAAACCATCAAATGTAATCATTTATGTCCACATGGAGCATCGATCATTGTGTGTCCAAAACTTAACTCATAACTGTCCTCCAAAATATGCTGTCTTATTGAATGACCGGTATCTTTTTGACCAGTAATTAACAAGCCATTAGACTCATCCTTGGTGCCATCTTACCATGTTCTCCTGAGTCAATGTATCACTAGGTTCTCCTTAAAATAGCTCATCTATCTATTTTTCCATACTCACATTTCCCAACTTTATACTTCCACGATCTCTTCCCTGGAAGATTCAGGATGATGCGCCTTTTCTCTGAGCTTGTTCCACTTAAATTATTTCATCAAAATCTTGTGAATTGAATCAAACAATAACTCCATTTACTGTAGTAACACATAATTCTGGTTCCTTATTTATTTTATATTGATTCATGCTGTTAAATTCAACTTAATTAGTAAAAAATTTAATTTGCTGACATTTTCTGCTCTAATTCTTAAGTGTCCTATTACATAAATACATATATACACATAATTGTGTTTCTTCCATTCTTTTCTCCCTTTCTCTTTATTCTTTTATTAAGCTCAACTTCTTTATTCATCTCTGGTTTTTCATCTATGCCATTACTTCTTTTTAATATTCCAGATTCATCGAGCTGAATTTCATTTATCTTCTACCACTCTCCAATGCAACTGCTCCACTTTTCCTTTCCCATAAAATGACTTTTAAAATCACTGCACATATCCTCATTTAAGTTCATCCCTGGAGTCTAATTACATAGTTTTAAAGGACAAGGATATTTTTAATTTTACCATGTATCATTATATCACTTGAGGACTTAAGTAGTGTTTTGCTGTACCACACAATCAGTAGATATTTATCAAAGCTATAGCTCAACTTCCATAATAACTACAGTTCATGCACAGCCTTCCCTAATAGCTCAGTTGGTAAAGAATCGCTTGTAATGCAGGAGACCTGGGTGAGATCCCTGGGTTGGGAAGATCCCCTGGAGAAGGGAAAGGCTACCCACTCTAATGTTCTGGCCTGGAGAATTCCAGGGACTGTATAGTCTGTGAGGTCGCAACAAGATGCACATGACTGAGCAACTTTCACTTTTACACTTCATGCACAATTATTATTTCAAATACCTGCATTATCTTAAAAATTTTTTTTTCTCATGAGTCCAGTAGCTCTCAGTAGATACAATCACCTTTTACTTTACATCTAATTAAGTGGATAATAAACTCCTAATAATTCCTGTAATCAAACATATCTCAAAGTCTGTGGATACTCACGTATCCTCCCTCCTTCCTATCATGATGCTGTCTGGCACTTCTTAAATAGTTTCTGTGCCTATTCCCTTCTCCTATGCTTGGTATAATTTTTCATTCCATCTCCTCACAACTAGATCCTTATTGCCTCTTTTCCTAATATCCGAAGCTTCTCTTTACAAGCCTAATTTCATGTGTATTACAACTCATTTACACACCATTTCATTTTAGCTTTAGTCTCTCCATAGCAGCATCTGTTATTTTTCCCCCTCAATCCTTCCCCTTACATATATAAGCTTCAATTCTATTCCTTCCTTTATTATTCAGTCTTCCAAATGTGCTTTCCACTAAAATTTCAAAGTGCTTCTGGCAGTTAAAACTAGTAGACATAAAATCCAGCACCTGATCTGTAAGAGATTGTTAGAATTTATCTCTCTCTCTACTGAAACACTCTCGACAACATTTCTGTGTAGATGCATTCACTACTATTCTCTAGAAGTTCTAAGTATCCTTACTCTATACTTAGCTTTTCCTCTTCTGTCATCTTAGAAACCTTAATATTTTTCTTAAGTTTTCTTTTCTTCTCCTTCTAAATATTTCTTAAATCTTCTAAAATCCTATGGCTTTGTTTACAATCTTTATGCTGACAAGTTGTCAAGTTGACATCTCTATTAAATAGATGTCAGAGCCTGTTTTAAAGGCACACATTAATTTGCTTTCAGTGAACTATCTTTCCTAAGACAAACTGTGGTTGATATCAATGTGGCTTATATCAAATAGTGCCATCTTTTGGACCTGAAATTTGGCCTTCCCATGCACATCTCATAGGACTATAAAATGGTTTTACTCTACCATTTTTGGACCCTGTATTTCTCTTTTTTTTTTTTACATTTTATCAATTATGACATCTCTTCAGTTACAATTTTAAATGTATCTATCCATTTTTCTCATCTCTATAATTCCTGTACTAAATAAATCAGGAGCAATCCCCTTTCAATTGAATTACTGAAAATGTTCTACTAACACCTCTAATGGTGAGGTACCTCAAAATTTTTCCCAGCATATTTGAACTGTATAGATAAAATTAATGTATTTATCTGGCTATGGTAATATATCATACCTATATATTAATACTATATTGTCATATAGATATGTTAATTCTGAGCAAGAAAACTCAATATGTGAGTTTCAAGGTAATTTTATTTTACTTAGCACAAGCTGGAATCAAGATTGCTGGGAGAAATATCAATAACCTCAGATATGCAGATGACACCACCCTTATGGCAGAAAGTGAAGAGGAACTAAAAAGCCTCTTGATGAAAGTGAAAGAGGAGAGTGAAAAAGTTGGATTAAAGCTCAACATTCAGAAAACGAAGATCATGGCATCCAGTCCCATCACTTCATGGGAAATAGATGGGGAAACAGTGGAAACAGTGTCAGACTTTATTTTGGGGGGCCCCAAAATCACTGCAGATGGTGACTAGCCATGAAATTAAAAACAGTTACTCTTTGGAAGGAAAGTTATGACCAACCTAGATAGCATATTAAAAAGCAGAGACATTACTCTCCCAATAAAAGTCCATCTGGTCAAGGCTATGGTTTTTCCAGTGGTCATGTATGGATGTGAGAGTTGGACTGTGAAGAAAGCTGAGCCCCGAAGAATTGATGCTTTTGAACTGTGGTGTTGGAGAAGACTCTTGAGAGTCCCTTTGACTGCAAGGATATCCAACCAGTCCATTCTAAAGGAGATCAGTCCTGGGTGTTCATGGGAAGGACTGATGCTAAAGCTGAAACTCCAATAAGTTTTGCCACCTCATGCGAAGAGTTGACTCAATGGAAAAGACTCTGATGCTGGGAGGGATTGGGGACAGGAGGTGAAGGGGACGACCGAGGATGAGATGGCTGGATGGCATCACCGACTCAATGGACATGAGTTTGAGTGAACTCAAGGAATTGGTGAGGGACAGGGAGGCCTGGCATGCTGTGATTCATGGGGTCGCAAAGATTTGGACACGACTGAGCAACTGAACTGAACTGACTAACTGATTTCTCTCACATCAGGAATTTGATCATGCTATATCTGCTGCTTCCTAAGCATAATATTTTTTTTAAAGAATTAAAAGAATATATCTTAAGACAATTCTAGAAAGTGTAAAAATTTTCACAGAATATAGTTTGTTTTAACCTAGAGGAAAAAAAAAATTAGAAGGCACATTGTAATTTAACCTCATGAACATGAATTGTGTGTTCCATTTTCAAAGCAGTCTAGTCTACCTCAACCACTTGGTTTCACTTGTATGAAATACAGTTATTTGCAAGCAAGACTTCTGACCATTATGTAACATCTAAATCCTTTGTGTTATTATATTCCTGCTTATGATGAGAGAGATTATGTCTAGGATGTCCTAAATATATAATAGTACAAACCCTAAGAGAAGTCCACCCTAAAAGACACTTGCTGTTGTTTTTCAGTCACTAAGTTGTGTCTGACTATTTGATATCCCATGGACTGCAGCACCCCAGGTCCCCCTGTCCTTCACTATCTCATGGAGTTCACTCCAATTCATGTCTGTTGGATCTGTGATGCTATCAAACCATCTCATCCTCTGCTCCCTCTTTCTCCTTTTGCCTTCAATCTTTGCCAGCATCACTGGTAAAGAATCCACCTGCAATGCAGGAGACCCTGGTATGATTCCTGGGTCAGTAAGATCCACTGGAGATGGGATAGGCTACCCATTTTCAGCATTCTTGGGCTTCCCTGATGGCTCAGCTAGTAAAGGATCCCCCTGCAATGTGGGAGATCTGGGTTTGAACCTTGAGTTGGGAAGATACCCTGGACAAGGGATCAGCTACCCACTTCAGTATTCTGGCCTGGAGAATTCCATGGACTGTATGGTCATGGGATTGCAAAGAGTCAGACATGACTGAGTGACTTCCACTTTCAGGTTTTTTTTTTTGCCAGCATTAGGGTCTTTTCCAATGAGTCAACTCTTTGCATCAAGTGGCCAAAGTGTTGGACCTTCAGCATCAGTCCTTCCAATGAGTAATCAGGTTTGATTTCCTTTAAGACTGGCTGGTTTGATCTCCTTGCTGTCCAAGGGATACTCAAGAGTCTTCTCCAGCACTACAATTCAAAAGCATCAATTTTTTGGCACTTCTTTATACTCTGACTCTCACACCCATACATAATTACTGAAAAAACCATAGATTTGACTAAAAGCTATCCTAAAAGATATTCCTCCACTTAAAAGTACAGATGTATCACTTCAAACACTCTAGTAAGTTATAGTATTACTAAATGTCTTATCTATAGCTCTGGATGTATATATCTCACATATAGAATCTGAAACCAGGAATATCGGTTAATTCTTAGACATTGCGAATTATAAAACACTTCCTAAGATTCAAATATAAAATGAAATATAGCTACATTAGGATGATATAGTGTTGAAAACAATGATTTTATAAAATTCATATTTACAAATTTTAATAAGAAAGAGTTTCAGAGAAATTAATAATGTTTGAGTTGTTTGTATAAGAACAAAATCTGTAAATATAATACAATAAGAAGAAAGAATATTATATAAGTAAACATGCTATATATAACATGTTTTCATTTCCAGGTATGAGAACTAGATCATATTTACCTCATGGGATTTTTTTGCATAAAAATGATAGTGTGAGCCAACAAATATGAACACACCTATTATTGTAAGAATGCCCATTCTTGTATTTAAAGATCTCTTTAGAAGTTCACCCTGCTTTGACAATCTTCAAAAAATACATATTCTGAGAGCTGTTCCAGCAATAAGGAAGCCTTTCAGTATGGGGCTGTTATCTTGGCTAGCAACACTGATAGCTCTGCCTGCATTAAAAAGCCACTGCTGGGAAAAAAACATCTAGTAGTCTTGAGGTTTAAATCTCACTGGCAAACAGAAGCCTATTTTGTGTCAAAGCACTAGGAGAAAAGATTCCAGGCAGTGGGTAGGAAGCCTTAAAATGATTGCATTTTACAGAGAGAACATAGAAATCTATAGTATATTGTGCTTCCTCTGTTGCATGTCTAGATCAAAAATCTTAACAATCCACATGACACTATATCTTTAGTAGATAGGCAATATTATCATTTGAATATTCCAACAAAATTTGGCTACTTCTTCTGAGATCCACCCACAAACTATTCAGGATTCTGCTTCTGATTAATAGCGCACATCCTTATTAAGAGTTATAAAGAAAGAAATTGAAAGGAATGTCAAATGATTCATCATCACATTATCAGCCAGCTGTCTATCACTTATGCTCAAGGGCACTATTTTTGTCTCCTAATATTTGAAAATTTTAAAAGACAGCTAAAATTTGTTCCCCTCTATAAAAGCATTTAAAATATGATTTGCCATGTATCATCTCTTCATTCTCTCTGACCATTTTAATAAACCCACCAACATTTTTTGAGCACATATTTTTATCTAGTTCTGACCTGGAAACCATTAGGGATTCATAAGAAGTATAATTTTATATTACTGATTTGAAGAGCTGAAATCTAATAATAAGGACACTAAGAGTCACCAAGCAATATAATCTGATAATGTATAAGTGCTAAGCACTAGGATGTTTAAAATAGATACATCTAAAAATACAGTACAGAATCATCAAGGATGATTGGAATAATGAGTTGAAGTGGTCAGTGATGGAGGGAAATGTGAGCTTGCACTTGAAAAATGAACATAACATAAATAACAGTGTGTCAAAAGCATGGATATTTTAACATAGGAGTGTATGACATGTAAGGAGGATAGCAAAACTCATAAAATAATTAATTATTTATTGAGTGAATACTACGTGAGATTCCAAGATACAATACAAAGAGACACAGGCCCCATGAATTGATGAAGTAGAGGGAAAAAAAAAACTTGTCAATATAATAAAGATATTACAGTTCTCTGATTATGGCAGGTAAAAAGCACTATAAAACACACTGTATGGGAATTAACAGTGTGAGAAAGAAAAGTTCCCAAGAGGGGAGGGCACAAGATATAAGTTTAGGATAAATAAGTGGTTTCTGGGGAAAATTCTAGCGTTCTGTCAGTTCTGGGCAGTAAACACAATTGCAAAGTAGTGGGATACACAGAGTGAGACATAAATGCATCACGATTAAACCAGACTGGGTCCTCCAGTATAATGGGTGTTGGGAGTAACGGAGTATTCCATTAAAGTGTAACAGCTAGTGACTAGGTGATTAAACTACTTAATATATTTAAAAGTATGTTGTATTTGAATATACTTGAGAGTCTTTGAAATAACTGTATGAGTGGAGTGAACTTTTATATCTCTATATTGAGCATTTTTTTCTCATATTCTTTTCAGGAATATTCTCACATAGACGTGGATATATATTTGACACTGTAAAACTATTCTTTGATTATGGCTAAGAACACAACAAAGTAAGAAGGAAGGAGGGCTCTCAAACTCTTCCTTATCCAGGCATTGGTGATGGACAGGTCAGCCTGGCATGCTGCAGTCCATGCAGCTGCAAAGAGTCGGACATGACTGAGAAACTGAACTGATAAGACACTAAAAATGTTTGAATAAATAGGAACATGTTTTAGGCAACATAATTAAGACAAATAAATTGATACAAAATCTTAACCTCATACATCAAAAGTACCTGTAATATATTAGAGAATTAAGATACACTTTTAACAACCACAGATTTTTTCCATCTATAATTCTCATATATTAAAGATGATATATAGGTTTCTTTTCCTTTGTTTTATAAAATTCAATTCATTCACACTGAAAAAAAATTATTTGAGAGCAAACATCTCCCTCTTCTGGAATTTTTATTAAATTCAAGAATCTAAATTTTTATTAAAAAAACTATTCCCCAATGTGAATATATGTGAAAACATCAATATGTTTTAAATATAACTCATTAACTCTATGAAATTCTATGCAATGTACATAAATTCATTTTTTCTTTCTTTGTCCTTAATAATTTTATTGTTTTAGGACTATTTAAACTGAGGTATAAAAATAATATTTGCCTGTTTATATTTTAAATTTTTATCACATTCATGGTCTTTATTATGTTCTCTTTAAATTTTCCTAAAGTTATACTTATTTAAATAAAGCTCATCCAATTCTACAGTACTTTTTTTTTCTGCAAGTTTTACTGAGATATATTTAACACAGAGCTGTATATATTTAAGATGTACAGCATAATGACTTGTGGGTATTACAAGTCTAAACTTATACTTCAAATAATAAAAGATCAAGGCTATATAATCTGGGAGCCATTTACCTTATCTGAAGTCAGTGACTATATTGCTCTGATGGTTGCTTTACTAACAGTAATTCCTCTACATGTCTGTTAATCTCACAAACCATTATTAATTACGTCCCTGAGTAAGGATTTGCTTCAGTGTCTCGGTGTATTTATTTAGGCAGTTTCTGCTTACTCAAAGGCATATAAAATTGTTTGTTTTCATTTGTCTGTCATCTGATTATTTTGTGATTGTGGAGCTTATTTCATAATACCAGAACTGCCATATATCTGGGACAGAAATATGCTTATTTTTGTTTAGTAAAGGTAACTTTGGTCTCTATAATGAAGATGAACTGTGTTAAGATTTGAGGCAGGCAACTCAATGGACATGGGTTTGGGTGGACTTCAGGAGTTGGTGATGGACACAGAGGCCTGGCATGCTGCGGTTCATGGGGTTTCAAAGAGTTGGACACGACTGAGCGACTGAACTGAACTGAAGAAGTTGGGTAGCTACTCCACAGCCTAGGTTCTCACCTGATAGAAATAGCTTAAACTAGCATGAAAGGAAGTGGAAGAAAATTAATGGATATATACTGGATATAGTTGTGATTATGGAATCAGCTTAACAAGAAAAATAAGAAGAGAAATATGATGGTGATCTTCTTGGGGTTTGGCTTCAAAATTACATAGATGGTGGTACAACTTTTTAAAAATGGGAATACAGAGAGTCAAAGATTTTGTGGGACAGATACACATGAGACCCCAAACTCAGTATCTTCTCTACTGAAAATTTATTGTATGCTTTAGTCCACAGGAAACCTAATCTTTGAGGATAAGCAAACATGCAACATGCATCTTTTACTGTGGCTTCTATGAAAAATCTAGCTCAGAATTTGATATGAAGAAATAAACACATATAATACATTAGTAGAACTATCAAGCATCATTAAGGATTAAAATTTTAATCTACAATTCTATTAGAGCATAGCTAAACTTTGTTAACACATGAGTGTATATTTTTATAGCATAAATATCAGTAGAAAATTATACAATCTTTTCAAAATATATTTATGATTTATACCTAAATGCAAATGGTACTGTAATTAATTAGATATAGACTCAAAGAGTGATGAATACATGTTAAGCACAGATACAAATAAAACAGGGTAACACTGATTGACAATAAGACCTCTACTGTCTTGGCTTGTGATCTTGTGCAAAGGTGATAAGACATGAGTACTTTTTGTGTGTGTCTGAAATCACTGACATGTTTAGTAGATGCACCTCCATGTGAAGTAAAGAATTTGGCATTAAAAAATAATTCTTGCATCCTTCTAAGTTTGATTTGAATTTGTGTGCCCTGTTTCATATTTAATAAATATCTCCAAGCTCTGAATCACTCTGACATTAAAAAGTGATAAAAACAAACTAAGGTAACTTTTATTAAAAATACTAAATTAGACTACCAGCTGGCTAAGAAGTCCAAATTAGACTAATATTAGACAATAAAAAGACTAACTGGGAAGCCCTTGTGAAGTATATAAGAAATATATTTTTAAATATTCTATTGAGACAGGTGTAGGGAATTATTTCTATAACTGATTAAAGTAAAAGAGTGAAGAATTTGGCTTAAAACTCAACATTCAGAAAAGTAAGATCATGGCATCCGGTCCCATCACTTCACGGCAAATACATGGGGAAACAATGGAACAGTGAGAGACTTTTCTGGGGGGTAGGGGCTTCAAAATCACAGCAGATGGTGACTGTAGCCATGAAATTAAAAGACGCTTGCTCCTTGGAAGAAAAGCTATGACCAACCTAGACAGCATATTAAAAAGCAGAGACATTACTTTGCCAACAAAGGTCCACCTAATCAAAGCTATGGTTTTTCCAGTAGTCGTGTATGGATATGAGAGCTGGACTATAAAGAAAGCTGAGTGTCGAAGAATTGATGCTTTTGAACTATGGTGTTGGAGAAGACTCTTGAGAGTCTCTTGGACAGCAAGGAGATCGAACCAGTCTATCCGAAAGGAAATTAGCCCTGAATATTCTTTGGAGACTAATACTGAAGCTGAAACTCCAATACTTTGACCACCTGATGATAAGAAGTGACTCATTTGAAAAGATCCTGATTCTGGAAAAGACTGAAGGTGAGAGAAGAGGATGACAGAGGAAGAGATGGTTGGATGCATCACTGACTTAATGGACATGAGTTTGAGTAACTCTGGGAGTTGGTGATGGACAGGGAGGCCTGGCATGCTGCAGTCCAAGGGATTGCAAAGTCAGACACGACTGAGTGAATGAACTGAAATTACTACATGCATGCAAATTATGTTTATTACTTTTAAAAAGTGGAAATTTAAATTTTTGTAAAGCAAACCTTGATTTAAAGAAAATATGAAAAATGAAGGTAGAAATTTTGCAATTCACCCAACTAACTATCTCCTTGCACTTACAGGGTACGAATTTAAAAGCATGTCGATTCTATTCCATTAAAGTGAATATACACTGGTAGTCAATTGATAAGTATGCCCAGCAGTATCCTTGATCAAAATACACACATACATTAGAGTAAGCAAATACCATGTAAAGGAGACAAGACAAAAAAACTTTATCTAACAAGGAATAGCAGGTCCTTATCAATTCCAGATAATCTACTTCTGCTTCAGTGAAGACTCTAAAGCCTTTGCCTGTGTGGATCACAACCAACTGTGGAAAATTCTTAAAGAGATGAGAATGCCAGCCCACCTTAACTGTCTCCTGAGAAGCCTGTATACAGATCAAGAAGCAACAGTTAGAACCTTACATGGAACAACTGACTTGTTCAAAATTGGGAAAGGAGTATGACAAGGCTGTATATTGTCACCCCATTTATTTAACTTCTATGCAGAATACATCATGTGAAATGCCAGGCTAGATGACTCAAAAGCTGGAATCAAGACTGCCTGGAGAATATCAACAACCTCAGATATGCAGATGATAGCACCCAAATGGCAGAAAGTACAGAGGAAATAAAGGGCTTCTTGATGAAGGTGAAAGAGGAGAGTGAAAAAAATGGCTTAAAACTCAACATTCAAAAAACCAAGAACATGACTCAGTTCCGTTAATTCATGGCAAATAGAAAGGAATAAAGTGGAAGCAGTGGTAGATTTTTTTTTTTTTCTTTGGGCTTCAAAATCACTGCAGATGATGACTATGGCCATGAAATTAAAAGACACTTGCTCCTTGGAAGAAAAGCTATGACAAACCTAGACAGGTTATTGAAAAGCAAAGACATCACTTCGTCAGCAAAGGTCCACATAGTCAAAGTCATGATTTTTCTAGTTGTTATGTATGGATTTGAGAGTTGGACCATAAAGAAGGCTGAGCACCAAAGAATTGATGCTTTTGAATTCTGATGCTGAAGAAGACTCTTCAGAGACCTTGGAGAGCAAGCAGATCTAACCAGCCAACCCTTAAGGAAATTAACCCTGAATATTCATTGGAAGGACTGATGTTTAATTTGAAGCTCCAATACTTTGCCCACTTGATGAGAAGAGTTAACTCATTGGAAAAACCCTGATGCTGGGAAAGACTGAGGGCAGGAGTAGAACGGGGTGACAGAGGATGTGATGGTTGGATAGCATGACCAACTCAATGGACTTGAGTTTGTGCAAAAATAGGGAGACAGTGAAGGACAGGGAAACCTGGCATGCTGCAGACCATGGGATCACAGAAAGTTGGAAATGACTTAGTGACTGCATAACAACAGTTGAAGGTAGGTAGTTGAAATATGTGATAAATAAGATAGAAGATCCATCAGAAGCAGCAATCTAAACTGGAATTAGACAATGAACTAAAATAGAAATATGCACTCAATGCATATGTGTTGAAAAAAAAATGACTCACCCAGAGAATGAAGTAACATTACTATATAATGTATAGATAAATTATATAAGAAAGCCAACATATTTTATTTTGTATATTCCACATACAGTCATACTGACTCAGGCCTCAGAAAAATGATTATTTTTTCAGTCACTAGGCTCTGTAGTTCTATAAAATTATTTTATAAATTTCTTGCAATTATTCAGATACTTTTCAACAATAAACCTAATAATGTATTATTCTTCAAAAATACACTTTTGTTATGTTTATATATATATATATATACACACATGTACATGATTATGCTAAATACGAATTTGAAAGGGTTACTATTATTCAAAAGAGACCCTACATTTGTTATAGAATGGATAAAAAGATATATGGAGATTAGAGATGATTTGTAATAGTTATTCTTTGAACCATAAGCATAACATAATTTAAGATTTAAAATATCCTTTACTATATGGGTAATCATTTCTCTTAAGGTTTTAAATCACTTCTAAATAATCTAACACTTTTATTGACTTTCATGAGGCTACACAGATATTTTACAGTCTATTTTAGGTCAGTAAGTGACAATGCTTGGCAACTGCAGAATGGAAGGTTTGCCCTAATTTTTAGTTTATTTTATATGTTTTCTTACAATAGCAATCAGAAAATATCAAGACATACCAGCAGCTAAATTATCTGTAGAAACAGATCAGGTGAAAACTGGCAATATAAGAATGCCATCAAAACAGATTGTACTACATTAATATATTTTCAACAATATAGTCAGAGTATTTTTTGAGCATTACTTAAAAATCTTTTCAATAAACTATAGAGATATTGTAAAACAGATTTACTGTCACATGATTAAATAATATCTTATAGCTACATATTTTAATTCTGAAATAATTTTGATATATATATTAAAATCTATTATTATCATATCTTTCATCATAAATATATATGATACTGAAGCTGAAGCTCCAATACTTTGGCCACCTGATGTGAACAATTCACTCTGGAAAAGACCCTAATGCTGGGAAAGATTGAAGGCAAAAGGAGAAGAGGGTAGCAGAAGAGGAGACGGTTAGATGGTGTTACTGACTCAATGAACTACAATCTGAGAAAACTCAGGGAGATAGTGAAGGACAGGGAAGTTTGGTGTGCTGCAGTCCTTGAGTTTGAAGAGTTGAAAGGACTGATGCTAAAGCTGAACCTCGAATAATTTGGTTACCTGATGCAAACAGCCAACTCATCAGAAAAGACCCTGATGCTGGGAAAGAGTGAAGGTAGGAGAAGAAGGGGATGACAGAGGAAGAGATGGTTGGATGTTATCACCAACTCAATGGACATGAGTTTGAGCAAGCTCTGGAAGTTGATGATGAACAGGGAAGCTTGATGTGCTGCAGTCCACGGGTCACAAAGAGTCGGATAAGACTTATGGACTGAGAAGGCACACACATACAATTTCGAGAGCTTGCAGAAACATCCTATATAGTTATTGATTCTCAAGACTCTTTGCTATGACTCAGTTCAGTTCAGTTCAGTCACTCAGTCATGTCCGACTCTGCAACCCCATGGACTGCAGCACACCAGGCCTCCCTGTCCATCACCACGCCCAGAGTTTACTCAAACTCATGTCCATTGAGTCAGTGATGCCATCCAGTCATCTTATCCTCTGTCATCTCCTTCTCCTCCCTCCTTCAATCTTTCCCAGCATCAGGGTCTTTTCAAATGAGTCAGACTTTTGCATCAGGTGGCCAAAGTATTGGAGTTTCAGCTTCAACATCAGTTCTTCCAATGAACACCCAGGACTGATCTCATTTAGGATGGATTGGTTGGATCTCCTTGCTGTCCAGGGACTCTTAAAAGTCTTCTCTAACACCACAGTTCAAAACACCACAGTTGCTATGACTAGGTTGAGATAAATGAATTGATGGCTTTACAGATTTTACAGTGACTTTTTGCAATAAACTCTGCTTCAAGTTTCTGATTATCAGCACAAGGGCAATCAGAACATAATTTACTGAAATTTTACATTTTTATAATTGTTAAATCAGTTTAATATACATAGGACAATACAAGGACATTTGCAATACATATTTATGATTGTCAGTTATTATAGTCTATAATCTTTTGTAACAGAGTTAAATGGCTTTATCTGTCACAAAGAAGGAAAAATGATTTATTTCTTTCAAGTTTGAAAATAGCATCTTATGAGGCAAAGGCACAAGTACTTTGAAAGAAAGTAAACTTTGAAGGAAGTTTAAATTTGTATGGGAAAGAAGCATTTTATTTTATTTTTGTGTTTTGTCATTTTTTATTGTTAGATGATAAATCCTCATAATACCAATAAGCTGTTTCCTACTTTTAATAAAATACTTCACTAAAAGTACTAAAAAAGGCTTCTGTTTTCTCAAGGTGAGAGAGGATAATTGACTTTTTTTTTTTTTTGCTTTTAAATTAAGAAAATATTAAGGAAGTGGGCCAATAATGAGATAGAGTCTACCTCTAATGAGAAAAAAATAGTGGAAAGTTAGTGGGGAAAAAGTAAAGCAACAAGAAAAAAATGTCCCTGGTCGTGAAGTGGGACTGCTGTTGTATATATTTTGCTTATGGGATAATCAGTGAAATCTGCACATGAGGTCACGAAGAAAAAAGTTGAAGTACAGAAAGTTTATGTAATATTTCATGATCACAACTTTATTAATCCAAAGAGCTGAGGGAAATTGCAACATGCTTCCATTGAAAACATTGGATAGAAAGATTTTTGTTCCATTTTGCCTTTTTTTTCTTTGTTTTTTAATCTGCTTGTAATTCAGTGGTGAATTTTCTTGCTATCAATGTCCAGAAAATCATTTTAATCAGAACAATGTAATGGCTGGCAGGAGCATTTGATTTACACATATGCATCGCAACTGAGTTAGAGACATGCTTTCTAGTACTGGAAGAACCCAATTAGAATAACATTTTGCCCAAAGAAAGATGTTTGCAGACTTTATTAGGAAATTATTTCTGCTGATCATAGTAAGATATTGGCACACTTATTGATAAATAATTCTGAGTAGAAATGGTTAAAGTGAGGGACACTCCCTTTGTATCCTTGTAGCCTGGGCTCACTTTGTTCTGTGCTCTCATAGAAATTAACATCACAGGTCACATTTGATCTTTCAGATTGTGGATATTTCTGAGATGTTTATGTCTCAGGTTAAAACAGGATCTCTTTAATGTCATAGACTTAGTTTTATTCATCTTTACACATTTATCACCTAATACACTATATTTCAGATTTTTAGAGATCAAAAAATTTAACCAATTTACCACATCTTTATGTCACTCTTTTGTGCCACTGTGTAGATAAACGTGCCACTGTGAAGATAAAAATATGAGATTACTCCATATATAGGTAGACAGAATCTAATAATATGCTCTAATTTGCACTAAAATGGTCTTAAGGGAATAGATAGCTGTGATACCTCTGAGATGAACCCCTAAATTGAAAGCCATAACCTAAACAACACAGTAATGTTCAATTCAGTGACTTTGGGAGAGGGTCTTTTAAACCATAAAAACATTTCAAAGTCTGCGGTATAGTGATTCAGTTTTGACCAGAGGCTTCTTCCTGCTGGCAACACCTCCAGGGTGTGTGTTCATCTAACTAGCTACAGCTCCACATGGTAGGAACTACCTTGGCCCTGGGGTGAAACATTTTCCATTTTGGACCCATTGCCCTCAGCACAAGGTTTTCTTTTTCACACTGGTGAACCCATTCAGCCTCATGGAACCATCAGAGCCTCAATACCTGACCCTCATATCAATACTGTTCAACTTCTATTGTCTGGGAACCCACCTAAGTGCTTCTGGCCATCAGTTCAGCTCAGTTCAGTCGCTCAGTCATGTCTGACTCTTTGCGACCCCAGGAAATGCAGCACGCCAGGCCTCCCTGTTCATCAACATCTCCTGGAGTTCACTCAGACTCATGTCCATCGAGTCCGTGATGCCATCCAGCCATCTCATCCTCGGTCGTCCCCTTCTTCTCCTGCCCCCAATCCCTCCCAGCATCAGAGTCTTTTCCAATGACTCAACTCTTTGCATGAGGTGGCCAAAGTACTGGAGCTTCAGCTTTAGCATCATTCCTTCCAAAGAAATCCCAGGGTTGATCTGCTTCAGGATGGACTGGTTGGATCCCCTTGCAGTCCAAGGGACTCTCAAGAGTCTTCTCCAACACCACAGTTCAAAAGCATCATTCTTTAGTGCTCAGCCTTCTTCACAGTCCAACTCTCACATCCATACATGACCACAGGAAAAACCATAGCCTTGACTAGACGGACCTTAGTCGGCAAAGTAATGTCTCTGCTTTTGAATATGCTGTCTAGGTTGGTCATAACTTTTCTTCCAAGGAGTAAGTGTCTTTTAATTTCATGGCTGCAATCACCATCTGCAGTGATTTTGGAGCCCCAAAAATAAAGTCTGACACTGTTTCTACTGTTTCCCCATCTATTTCCCATGAAGTGATGGGACTGGATGCCATGATCTTCATTTTCTGAATGTTGAGCTTTAAGCCAACTTTTTCACTCTCCTCTTTTACTTTCATCAAGAGGCTTTTTAGTTCCTCTTCACTTTCTGCCATAAGGGTGGTGTCATCTGCATATCTGAGGTTATTGATATTTCTCCCGGCAATCTTGATTCCAGCTATGGCTTCTGGCCATAGGATGCCATATTATTAACACAGATCTTATTTTTTAAAGTATAGGCAGTAAAAAGTAGAGGCTAAAATTCATGTTTAATATATTAAAAATATATAAGGTCATCTTGATAAGTATATATAACATGCTATGTGAGTGTTATGCTTTACATAAGAAACTGTACTTCTTATGAAGTAATACTGATGCAGACATAAAGCAAAAAGAAAGTCTAATCAACTGATTTCATGACTTAGCTTCTTTGATAAATCCAATTCCATTTTATTTCCTTTTTAAAAAAGAAAATAATCATGTATCCTACATCCTCTGAAAATTTACTCATTTGTTTGTCCCATTACAAAACAAATTTTTTTACCAGCAGTATGTTCACTCAAGCTAGACAGACTTTTTAGTTACTCTATACATAATTCTTTAATCATTCAGCATGCATCAAAAAATTAAACTAAGCATAACCTCAATTTAGATGGTTTACAGATCAGCTTCTTAGAAATCCAGGACAGTAAATACCATACAGTCCTCAGTGATATTTAAAATTATTTGCCAAGTTTTGCTTATATTTCACAGTAGCAGGTACTCTTTATTTTAATACTTACGTGGCATACCTTTCCCATGTTCCACAGTGTTTGCTATGAGAAGACAGGTTGTTTAGGTTATTTCTTATTTGGCAATCTTGTCAAATAACTTGCCATTTATATTTCCTAGGCTAGTTTGGCAGGCCATAATCTGTGTTAATTTTATCAAAATTGTTTTAACTGATTAAAATATTATATAACTATTCAGAGAAAGGAAATATGATTTACTGAAGCATTAATTTAAAGTTGAAGTAAGTATTTTTAGAGAAAGATTATGTCTATGTAAATCCTTTTTTAATTTTTAATTCAGTTTTATTTATATTTTAATGGTTTTAGATAAAAGGAAAAAATAGCAATTTTCAATAATGGTTGGAAATAATCTACTGGGCAACATAAAAGCAAATATAGTAAAAGATAATTCATTATGCCAAATTAGCCTCTCAATCTCAGATACCTCACTTCACAAAGTGAAGGAGATAATACATTTGTGAAGTCAAATCCATGTCTAAGGTATAAAAAAACAATATGTAAAGTTTTATGCCTTTTTAATTGTTCATTTCTGACAACTTCACCCTATTTGAGGGATATAAAAATTCCCTGGAAGAAAAGATTTGCTCTTTGATAGATTAATTCAAAATTATATTAAAATAATTAGCAATAGATATTATAAAATATTTAAAAGGCTTCTGGAAGTCTATTTTATTAAGATATTACAATTAAGATTGATTAGTTATGAGATTAAACAGCTAAGAAAACATAAGGATGCTCCCTTAAAACAGGATGACTGTCAATCTTAGAATATGGTTATGATTTTGATAAACAGATTGCATTAATTTCCTAAAATAATTTTGTCTTCTCTATAAAAAATCAGAATGAATGCATTAAGGCAATGTTAAGAGGAAGTACTATCTAAAGTTTGGAAAATAAATTTATAGAAATATTGTCTCAAAATATGTGCCTGTACAAAGGATCTGTGTGTATCTATATTTATGTTTTTCCTATTAAGACTGCATAGCAATTTTTAGTGTGCACTTATGTTTGCCTGTGGATATGTGCCTCTGTGCTGGATTTTTACTTATTTTAATAATCTCTCTTATTGAAAAGTTCAGCCTGTAAAATTCTGGACTGTATATTTGCTCTTTATATATCATTTATTCATTTACTAATTAATTTTTGTAGAATTTAATTGAGTTAACCAGGTGTTTTTAACATTCTCCCTTTTTACTATGCTAGTGAAGGTGAGTGAAAGTTGCTCAGTCATGTCTGACTCTTTGCAACCCCATGGACTATACAGTTCATGGAATTCTCTAGGCCAAAGTATTGGAGTGGGTATCCTTTCCCTTCTCTGGAGGATCTTCCCAACCCAGGGATTGAACCCAGGTCTCCCGCATTGCAGGTGGATTCTCTACCAGCTAAACCACAAGGGAAGCCCTTTACTCTGCTAGTATATTAAATTTTAACTATCTTGTCACTAGAGAGACTAATCTGATATACTCTATGTTGTATGCTAAGTCTGCTAAGTCACTTCAGTCATGTCTGACTCTGTGTGACCCCATAGACGGCAGCCCACTAGGCTCCCCTGTTGTATACATTTGGAATTATTTATATTGTTAATGCCAAAATTTATATGGCTAGATATTTTAATCCCATTGCAAAAGATAAGGATAAATAGTAAGCAGGGTAGTTAAGTCACTAAGCTCTGTCTGACTCTTGTGACCGCATGGACTGTAGCCCTCTAGGCTCTTCCATCCATGGGATTTTCCAGACAAGAATACTGGAGTGGATTGCCATTTCCTTCTCCAGGGGACCTTCCTGACCCAGGAATCGAACCCAGGTGCCCTGCATTGCAGGCAGATTCTTTACTGACTGAGCTATGAGGGAAGCCCATACTTCACACTATGTACTAAAATACTGTTAATGAAAATGTCACAGATAGTAGCTGTTATACTCTATACATACAATTTTATACTTAACATAGTAAGTGATAGAAAAGAATTATTTGCTATCAAAGGAATGAGACCTTTAGTTTCAGTTTTAGGAAGACTGAAGCCTAATCATAATTATGCTTGATAATATTCAATTTTCTTTCATTCACTAAAAGAAGCCATGTATTCAAAATAACTATACACTTAAACCATTATAGCTAAATAAACCCTGGAGAAGGAAATGGCAACCCACTTCAGCATTCTTGCCTGGAGAATTCCATGGACAGAGGAGCCTGGTGGGCTACAGTCCATGGAGTTGCAGAGTCAGACAAGACTGAGCGACCAACACTTTTATATTATTTTTAGGATTAATACATCTCATAAGGTTCATTGTAGTTAAAACAACCATGGTAAAACTAATACAAACATTTTTTCATCTTATAATTCTAAATAGGCAAATAAAGTATAGGCAAAAGCCTTGATCTTAGCATAAATGCATTGGAGATAAATACAAAGAAAATATATTAATTTCGTGGGGGTTTTTTGCAACAATTTCAGTGAAAGTTTGACTCTCAGAGGAGAAATGTATGAATAAATGAATATGTAGTGACCATGAAGTATGGAATCTTAAGAAATTCAATATTCTATTTTCATTTCATCAGTGTAAAAAAATTCTGAAGTAGTCATAAATGAGTATATGTGTGAAGTAAACTGCAAAGTACACAGGTATTTCTAAATCTCTATTTTCTTAACCAATTTCTAAGTTCATTTCCATTATTCAATTACTTAATTGTTCAAACATGCAGCCTATCAAAATACAGATAGTCAGGGTCTGCTACAAACTAAGGCTTGTGACCCTCAAAATTCATGGATCTTGAGGATGCATCTTTAGGAAGGGCATAAAACAGAGTCCAGAGAGCCCCTTCATTCCTTTGACCAGGTGAGGACACAGGGATAAGTCAGCCATGTATATAGAAGGCTCGCACTGGACACCAGATCTGCCAGTGCCTCAAACCTGGGCTTCCCAGCCTCAAGAACAGTGAGGAATAAAGTTGCTTATTGCCATCACTCTGTGGTACTTCTGTTATAAAAACCCAAACAAACTAAGACTAGATCTTGGTTCATATAGGTACAATTCCAAAAATCCACACAAGGATAGCATACAGCTTAAGACTGTAAGAAGACTGCAACGTCTTGTAAGGAAAAATAGAGGTATAACATGGTATGGTTTTCTTCATATCTCAACAAAAATGTGAGAAAAAGTTTAAAGAAAGTAAATGAGATGGAAATTTGGGGACTTGTTTGATTTCTCTGACTGAGATTATTTTCTTTAAAATGTAAATCCTTTTTGATATTGAGAAGGAAGCTTTCAGAGATTGACATGTCATTTCAAGATGCTAACCAGAAATAGCACCGTTCAGGTTACATTTCTAAATTGATTATACTTTACTTGGCAGTTGAGAACTGGCCTCTATGTTCTAACTCTCTAATTACTTTAGGACAGTGTTATACTCAAATATTTGAAAATTCAAGGAAACAATAAACTGTGTTAATAACACATTATTAACTAGTATTCTGACTGCTTTCCTCATTAGATTAACACTTTCA
Organism: Budorcas taxicolor; assembly: GCF_023091745.1. Classification (NCBI taxonomy): domain Eukaryota; kingdom Metazoa; phylum Chordata; class Mammalia; order Artiodactyla; family Bovidae; genus Budorcas; species Budorcas taxicolor. Next base: position 60,831,338 of record NC_068921.1, on the reverse strand, counting down.
GCAAAGGATTAGATTAAATGATTAAGTTAACATTAATTCCAGTGTCATAAAAGATAGTTCTGATAAAATGAAAACAAATATATATGCATTAAAGCACACACAAGGAAGAAAAACTAATACTCAGTTTTAAATGTATTTAAAAATATACTCAGCAAATTTTATAATAAAATTAAAAATCTATTGCCATTGTCAGATAATTAGGAGATTCAATTCTTAAGTTGGACTTTATTAGTTAATTAAACATTGTGCTGTGCTTAGTTGCTCAGTCCTGTCTGACTGTTTGGACCCCATGGACTGTAGCTTGCCAGGCTCCTCTGTCCATGGGGATTCTCCAGGCAAGAATACTGGAGTGGGTTGCCATGCTCTCCTCTAGGGGATCTTTCCAACCCAGGGTTCAAATCCAGGTCACCCTCATTCCAGGCAGATTCTTTACTGTTTGAGGCACCAGGGAAGCCCAATTAAACATTATTTGTTATTAATTACATTAATGACTATAGTTGTAATCACAGGTTATATGAGCATTTCAGAACTCTGCACTGTCATCAAGATCAGATAAGTAATGATCATTTTACTTCATCATGATAAAAAGAATCATTTTGATCCAAGCAAATCAGTGAAAGAAAGGAAATGCTATTATTGCTATTGTCAATAAAAATTTATTTTATAAGCATTCTACTATTTTGACTGCCCTGTAAAAAATTTATACCTTCTTATAACTAAGAATGATTTAACCTTTTTCTGAGATTTTTCAGAAAAATCTATTTTTTACAGTAGGTTAGAAATATGGGATAGTCTAATATTTGGCTAATTTGAGCATATATTTGTAACTAATTGTATATGGTATTAAACAAATACAATTTGCTTTTCAGAAATAATCTTTTAAGTCACCTCATCACTCTACTAAAACACTGAACTGAGCAAATATGCAGAGTTCTGATTCAGTACGTTGTCACAGTGTATTTTATCTCTAACACAGAGAGCTCTGAAAGTTTTAACTTGTATATATGAGTTATTTCCATTAGATGTTATCTGACCTTGATTTTTTACTGCTATAATGATAAATTTAGAAAAACCCAGCCACCTGAAACAGGAAGCAAACAAAATGTAATTTTTAAAAATATTTTAAATGTAACATTCATTGGGAGAAATCAAAGAATAAATTTGATCATGTAAAAAGAAAGGACATGGAAACAACCTAGATGTCCATCAGCAGATGAATGGATAAGAAAGCTGTGGTACATATACACAATGAAGTATTACTCAGCCATTAAAAAGAATACATTTGAATCAGTTCTGATGAGATGGATGAAACTGGAGCCTATTATACAGAGTGAAGTAAGCTAGAAAGAAAAACACCAATACAGTATACTAACACATATATACAGAATTTAGAAAGATGGCAATGACCACCCTGTATGCAAGACAGCAAAAAAGACACAGATGTGTATAGTGGACTTTTGGACTCAGAGGGAGAGGGAGAGTGTGGGATGATTTGGGAGAATGGCATTGAAACATGTATACTATCATGTAAGAATCGAATCACCAGTCTATGTCCGATGCAGGATACAGCATGCTTGGGGCTGGTGCATGGGGAGGACCTGGAGGGATCTTGTGGGGAGGGAGGTGGAAGGGGGGTTCATGTTTGGGATTGCATGTACACCCATGGTGGATTCATGTCAATGTATGGCAAAACCAATACAGTATTATAAAGTAAAATAAAGTAAAAACAAAAAGTTAAAAAAAGAAAAAGAAATGTACTGATGAACCTATATGTAGGGCAGCAATGAAGACACAGACATAGTGAAACAGATTTATGGACACAGATGTATGAAAGGAGAGGGTGGGACAAATTGAGAGACTAGTGGGGAGACATATACATTACCATATGTAAAATAGATAGCCAGTGGGAATTTGCTGTATGATCCAAGGAGCTCAAACCTGGTGCTCTGTGACAACCTAAAGGGTTAGGATGGGGTGGGAGGTGGCAGGAGATTCAAGAGGGAGGCAAATGGCAAAGTCGCTCAGTCATGTCCGACTCTTTGCGACCCCATAGACTGTAGCCTACCAGGCTCCTCTGTCCATGGGATTTTCCAGGCAATAGTACTAGAGTGGATTGCCATTTCCTTCTCCAGGGGATCTTCCTGACCCAGGTATCAAACCCGGGTCTTCTGCGTTGTAGACAGACGTTTTACCATCTGAGCCACCAGGGAAGTCTCGAGAGGGAGGGGATATATGTATATCTAAGGCTGATTCCTGCTGATGTATGGCAGAAACCAACACAATATTGTAAAGCAACTATCCTCCAATTAAAAATAAATAATTAAAAAAGAGAGAAATATGTATATATCCTGAAAAATATAGGATTTACTTTAAGAACTTTTCACTAACAAATATTTTTTACGGTGTTACTGTGAAATCATCACTGCACATAAACTTTTGGGTTGTCACAAGGAATCGTATATTCTTTAAAACACTATTTTATGAGAGTGCTCCTAAACTCATCCTTGTTTGTGGGAATAAACTGAATTATAGTGTAAATTTTTTACTGTTAAAACTGTAAGCAAGCTATTACTATATCTCACAGAATTCAGTCACTATAACTCATATATGGAGAATCTTGCACCAGAAGATAAGCACTATTATATTTTTTGAAAGCAAAACAACCAACTTTTCAGGACCATTTTGAATAGATACTTTATCTATATTTTCTTCTGTGAAATAGATTATCCAAGAGACTCACTGACAGGAATAAATTCACATATCAAATGATAGATTAAATTGTTATAAGCTGCCTAGAGCACATTAAAATTGTGTGCTGTTATTTCATTATGTATAATATATTTGAGAAAACTGAGGGTCAGTAAAACTGCTTCTCTAGTCTAGTCTACTTTTATCTCATTTTCTTACTTACATTATGAGCATTTTTTTTTTTGACAGATTACATTTTGGGGTTGAAGAGAAATAAATGTTTATAAAAATATTTTGTAAGAAATGAGATACTTTTTTTTTAGCTTTCTTATCCTGCTGTTTTTATTTTTTATTTTTTTTTCCATCTCCACTGACATTTTTTTGATGTACATCCTTCATAAAAGTAAGTGAAACATCTCTGGACTAGAAAGGCAGTGACATAATTCAAGGGAGTAGGAAGACTGATGGATACTTGGAGGGACTGGAAAAGGAGTAGAACTTTGTGTTAAAGCAACATCCAGAGACCACATTGTTTAGAACTTCAGCAAGAGTATATTCAGTTATTCAATAAATATTTATTAACTGCTTGCTATATGCTAGGCCCTCTACTAAGAACTCGATTTTGTCAAAGAGACAAGAGAAAATCTCTGCCTTTGTGAATCTTGCTAAAATAGTTTTGAGTGAAGAGTATCATTGTAGTTTATGTGGAGAACAGAAAGGTGGACAAGATTGAATCTAGGAGATGTACCAGGCAGCTATTGAAATACTTTTGGTAAGAGATAGTGATAAATTGAACAACTGTAAAGGTAGTTTGGCAATAGTTATAAAAATTTGCTCATTGTGAACTCCATCTGAGCAGTTACTGAAATAAACAATATCATAAATATATTCTAAGTACCAAGAGTATAACTTGTAGGAGACGATATCATGTATATAACCATTAGAAGACTATTGTTAAATGTTATGCAGTTATTTGAATGCTTCTAAAGAACTATGTATATTATCAAAAATTTCAAAGGAACTGACATTAAGTTTTCCATACCATTTCCATTTCTTAAACTCCATTGTAGTTGTACATAGCCTTCCAGGGTAAAAAAAAACTAGAAATAATAGAAAAAATATACATTCTTTTGTAATGTAAAACTGAGTTCCTATGAAAGTAAGTGATTATTCGAAGACTCAAAACAAAAAAATTCCTCAAATTCAGATAATCCTGACTTGAAGCAATAACTCAGTTGAGAGAGAAAGGTTGTTCCTGGGATTACTTACAATAAAAATCACATAAATTCTAAAGCCTTCCTTAGGGTGAGACTTAGCCTTGAGTAAGCTGTAGATAGCAGCTGATTCTAAGAAACCCAGATGGTCCACAGACTACAAATTTGCACCCTTATGTACGTGGGTATTACTCCCCCAAAAAAAGAAGAAAAAAAGAAAAACGAAGAAAAGGAAAAGTTAAAAATAAATACTTAAATGACAGTATTTTGTTAGAGAGGATAGGTCTTCAGGATTCCTTTTTGGGAAAGAATGTACATAAAAATATCAGGGTTAACTATCGCAAGAGTAGAAATAGAAACTACTCTTAAATCTTGGTAGGAAAACAAATCCAACTGAAGTAATTTCACAGTAAGCAAGAGAATTCTGAAAAATGAACAGAACCTAGATGCTTAGTACAAAACACCCAATGATGTGCTAGAACTAAGCCTGAAAGTATTTGTAGAATTAGCTCATGAAGTTAAATGCTTAAGTGTAAATTCCTATTATTTCATATATGTTCTATTTACTTAAATTTTAATATAATTGTTTCTCAATATGTAAAATGAGTATTTGAAGTAGTCTTTACCCTATAGGGGTTTGTTTGGAACAGTGCCAGACTCTAATAACTGATAAATGAATATATTATAATGTAATTAGTGTTAGTATATTAATTAGTGTGGGTCCAATCAGCCCTCCATGTTCTTTGGAAGGAATAATGCTAAAGCTGAAACTCCAGTACTTTGGCCACCTCACGCGAAGAGTTGACTCATTGGAAAAGGCTCTGATGCTGGGAGGGATTGGGGGCAGGAGGAGAAGGGGATGACAGAGGATGAGATGGCTGGATGGCATCACCGACTCGATGGACATGAGTCTGAGTGAACTCCGGGAGTTGGTGATGGACAGGGAGGCCTGGCGTGCTGCGATTCATGGGGTCGCAAAGAGTTGGACGCGACTGAGTGCCTGTTCAGTTCAGTAACTGAACTGAATCTGGAAAGAGGGATCATGCAATAACATAAAAATGGGAAGGAAAAAAATAATTGAACTATATTAAGAATTTAGAGTAGTAAGTGATTGGCCGATGAGAATAGATGGAACTCTAAGTTCAGGAATAGCAAATATAAGGAGCAGCCACTACATTGAAGGCTGAGACAAGCCCTGAACAAAGAATCCGTCTCTGCTCCACAAGACCAACATCCAGATTTTACTGAAAAGAGCACAGATATGAGTCACTGAGTGCAAATAAACATCATGCTTTGTGCTGGTAGAATGTGCCAGCTTGCCCTCCAGAGTGTAGTAGAAAACCGGCCTCCGGGGAGGTATTTTCATTAGAAAACCACCTAAGGGCTGTCATTGGAAGCTGCTGGGTGTGGTTGCTGCTGGTTGTCAGATACTAGAAAGTAGTGTCCAAGGCTGGTAACCTGGGACTGAACAAGTTGAAGTCACCACAGAAGCCAGGTGCTGGAGAAGGCACACACACCGGAGGAACTAGTTGAACAAGTACACTGGAACCCAGGAAGAAGACCCTTATTACCCTCCAGCTTTCTCTAGCGCCCTCTATTGACAAAAGGAAAAATACATAATTAGTCCAGATCCATTTTCACAGAACAGGCAAAAGGGAAAGTCTCTTAATGCTCAGACGCAATAAATTGATAACTGAGGACATTAAACTGAATAAAAATATTCCACTGGCAGATAGTCCAAGTTGCTCTAAGAATGCAAGCTGTATGCTATTAAAAAGACATCTCCCATTTATAACACATGTAAAATGTGATAGGCAGAATCCTAAAGGACTCCCCAGAATTCCTTAACCCAATTTCGAAGACTATGAACTTAATGAAACGGCATGCTTATGATTATATTTCATGGAAAATTAGCTTTTGCATACATCATTAAGGTTACTATTCAGTTGACTTTGAGTTAATTAAAAGGGAGTTCATCAAAAAGGAGCTAATCTAATCACATGAATCTCTGAAAGCAGACTTTTTTGAGCATGTGCAGACGTCAGAAAGATTCTAAACGTGAGAAAGCTTTATGTCTGGTGAGGATAGAGAGGACATAGGAATAGGAATACATGAAGTCTCTAAATCTTCTGATCATCAGTAAGGAAATAGGGAGCTCAAGCTACAAAAACAAGTCACTAACCTCAAAGAGCTTAGAAATGGATTCTTTCTCAGAACTTATAGACAAGAACCAAACCTGACCAACACTTTGATTTCAGTTTTGTGAGAACCTTAGCAGAGAATCTAGTGAAACACATTTGTACTTTTTGTAATAGACTATTTTTACAGCAGTTTTAGTTTAAAATATATTTATTAAAAGGCATAGAGATTTCCCATATAACTCCTGCTTCTATACACACAGAGCCCCTCTCTTTACAAATATCCCCCACTGCATTATACATTTGTTACAACTGATGGATCTAAGTCAACACACCACTATCACCAAAGTCCACAGTTTACATTTTGGTTACAGAGTAATTTCACTGCCCTAAAATTCATCTATGATTCACCCATTTATATATCCCACCTCCTCAATCCCTGACAGCCACTGATTTTTCTTTTTTATTGTGTCCTTAGTTTTGCCTGTTTGATATTATAGTTGAAATCATATAATATGTAGCATTTTCAAATTGGCTGCTTTCATTTAATATTATGTGTTGAAATTCCTTCAGTGCTTTTGCGTGGCTTGATAGCTCAATTCTTTTTAATGATGAGTATTTCCTTGACTAACTGTACAACAATTTATTATTCCAATCAACAACTGAAAGACATTTTGGCTTCTTCTAGGTTTTGGCAGCTACAAATGAGGCTTCTATAACAATCCATGTTCTGGTTTTGGCATAGATATAAGGTTTTAACCCATTTGGAAAAACTAAGGAGCTGGATCACATGATAATATTAAGTTTAGTTTTGTAGGAAACTTCCAAACATTCTTCCCAAGTGGCTATACCACTTTGCATTTCCATAAGTGGTAGAGTTCCTGTTGCTTCACATCCTCACCTGCATTTGGTACTGTTAGTGTTCTGGTTTTGGGCCATTCTAATAGGCGTGCATCTTGTATCCTGTGCTTAGTTGCTCAGTCGTGCCCAACTCTTTGTGACCCCATGGATTGTAGCCCACCAGGCTTCTCTGTCCATGGGATTTCCCAGGCAAGAATACTGGAGTGGATTGCCATTTCCTTCTCCAGAGGATCTTCCCTCCCCAGGGATTGAATCCAGGTCTCCCACATTGCAAGCAGATTCTTTACTGTCTGAGCCACTAGGTAAGCCAAAGTGAAAGTCACTCAGTAATGTCCGACTCTTTGTGACCCCATGAACCATACAGTCCATGAAATTCTCCAGGCCAGAATACTAGAGTGGGTAGCTGTCCCCTTCTCCAGGGGATCTTCCAAACCCAGAGACTGAATCCAGGTCTCCTGCATTGCAGGCAGATTCTTTACTGTCTGAGCCAGATTATTATTATTTTGTGTTTTTCTTATCACATATGATGTAGACCATTTATTCATATTTTTATCTGTATATCTTCCTCAATGAGGTGTCTGTTAAGCTCTTCCGTCCATCTTTTAACTGATTAATTTACTAAATAGCTGTGTTTTAAGAATTCTTTGTATATTTGAATAATTGGTTTTTTTATCAGACATTTTTTTTGCATATATTTTCTCACAGTTATGGCTTCCCTTTGTATTCTCTTGATTATGTCTTGCAGAAAACAAATTTTAAATTTTAGTGAAGTACAGCTTATCAATTCTTTAATTCATGGATCATGGCTTTGGTACAAAGTCATCACCAAACAAAATGTCACTTGGATTATTCCTGTTATTCTCCAGGTCTTCAAGTGTATAGATCATTTTGAATAATTTTTGTGAAGGTTGTAAAATATTTGTCTAGACTCTTGGCTTGTTCAGCATTTAGGTGTTACATCGTTCCAACATCATTTGTTGATTTATTGAACAGGCTATCTTTGCCCTATTGCATTGACTTTGCTCCTTGTCAAAGAAAAGTTGACTCCATTTATGTGGGTCTATTTCTGGGCTATATATATCTTTAACTTATATAGATCTTTCTCATATAAATCTTGTATGTACTTTTTGTTAGCTTTTCTGGCTAACTACTTCATTTTGGGGAGGTACTAAGGTACTTCAGGACCACTTGAATATACACAGTGGGGAACGGCCATACAAATGCCACTGTTGTGACATGGATTTCAAGCACAAACCTGCCCTCAAAAAGCATTTAACCTCTCTCCATGGCAGAAGCAGTGGTGAAAAACTACCCAGGCATGATCTGGAAAGGCAAAACCTACTGTAACTAGAACCACACCTTGTTATGTAAGCTGTATATCATTCTGTTGGGCAAGTCTTTCTATAGAAATGCAGCATTTGTAATATTGCATTTCCACCCCCATCTTTTAGATCTTATTTTTGGTCTACCTACAGGTGTTATGACTTCACTTTCACTTTTCACTTTCATGCATTGGAGAAGGGAATGGCAACCCACTCCAGTGTTCTTGCCTGGAGAATCCCAGGGACAGGGGAGCCTGGTGGGCTGCCGTCTATGGGTCGCACAGAGTCGGACATGACTGAAGTGACGCAGCAGCAGCAGCAGCAGCAATGTGAGTATGTGATATATGATTATATCTCTGAACTTTAGTGAGTGTGTGCTCACTTTTTGTCACTTCTCAGAAGGGACAGGATAGCTTGTGGGTGGATTTGGGCATTTCCTTTCTCCCTGATAGAAGAAAATAGAGGATTGAGATTGAGTATTTTCTCTGTTCCTTACGGAAGGGTGAGGATGGGCATTTTTCTTCCCTTAGGTCAATTAGGCTCTGGTTAAACAGCTTAAAGGAAGACATTGTTAAGAAAGGAAGACCTGAGGGAAGACTTTGTTAAGAAAGCAGAATTCTCTGGACTTGTATTAAAAGATATAGTTCCTTTCCCCCTTTCCCTCTCAGGAGCATGAAATTATTTTCCTCTTGTATCTACTGAAGAATTAATACAGCAGTAGCAAAAACATATATAAATTGTGTCCCCTCTCATTGTCAACTGGGGAGCCCCAGTGACTGGGTTCCCCAAGAGTTTTAAACTTCTGAGTTGTACACTCTGAGCCTCCAGCAATCCTTCAATTACAGTCTATGTTTTATTTCTCAAGCTCTGCTTTCTGCAGAGGTGTTGGCTCATGTATTTCTGTTCTGTCAGACTGTGATTCTCAGATTGCTTCAGTTTGGGTTACAAGGTCTTGCCCTGTGAACTCACTGTTTATGAATCTAAGAAGAGCTGGTGATTTTAAAATTTGTTCAGCTTCTAATTGTTTGGTCAGAGTGGTAACTTCCAAACTTCTCACCTGCTGGACTAGAAATCCCCACCTGAACTTCCCTGACCCAGAGATCAAACCCAAGTCTCTGCATTAGCACACAGATTCTTTACCAATGCGCCACCTGGGAAGTCCTTTAAGAATCATACTTAAATAAAAATTCCATGCATAACTTACTCTTTTCTGATATTTTCAGCATTTGCCCCAGTTTAAAATTTTCAAATTTTCTTAAGGACTGTACAGTAGGTAAACCACATGTTAAAATTAGATGAAAAACAGTGGTGATTATCCTACCTACACTTCTTTCTGTTAGGGGAAGCACACTGATTGAAACTGCCCACCCTGGCCAGGCACCATAGTAACTATTTGCATGAGTTGTTTTATGACAGGAGATCCTGATAAGGAAGGAATACGGAACTAATAAGTCACCACCAACCGGAAGAGTTGGGGAAAGGTCAAAAGGAGACACCGCATGTCCTTGCACTTCCCAGAATCCTTCTCGCTAGCATCCACCTTGGCTGAGTGATGCATGCACCACCAGGAAAGACTCTGAATTAGAATGATTGGCCAAAGACCACCTATAAACTTATCCCATCACCATAAAACCCTAGACTGTGAGCCACCCAGCAGAGCAGTTCTCCTGGGTTCCCTTACCCTACTTGCCCTTTCCCAATAAAATCTCTTGCTTTGTCAGCACATGAGTCTCCTTGGACAATTCATTTCTAAGTGTTAGACAAAAGCCCAGTTTCGGGCCCTGGAAAGGGTCCCCCTTCCTGCAACATTTCCACTCACACATCTCCCTTGTGCTGTATGCATTAACATTTCAATATAGATTTTAATACTGGATATCAAATAGTACACTCCCCTTTTGTATTCTAATAACTCTCCCATGTTAATGTACATTCAATAGTTTCCATTCTGGTTATTATGGATTCTGTATATCTACAGGAAATAGAATACGGATTGATATAATTTGAAATACATCAGATGACTTCATTGTCTATTAAAACTTCTTGTAATAGCAACTGTCAATCTAATCAGAGGCTACAAGAAGAACCAATGCATTCTATTGTGCAACACAGAATATAAAAGAAACTTGCAGTGGAGGTAGGAGAATGCCTCATCTTTAAGATGCTGGAATACTATGTGATTTAACAAATGAATAGTAGTTTCCCTGATACAGAGAAGCAAGCCAATACAGCAGAAGCAAAAACCCAAGGTACTGTTAAAAAAATAAATTTACTTGAGTTGTAAATAGAAGCATGCATTCAAACTGTAATGACACCATGATTTTAGCAAAAAAAAAAAAAAAAGAAAAATATAATATTGGCCAGCACCTGAAAGTAACCCAGCAATATTTTTACTCTCATGGCAGGATACAAAAAATCAAATACAAAATCACAACCAAAAATGAAAACAAACATTCATGCATAGTTGTAGCACAAAACATATTACTTATAATAGATAGTGTTTCACAGCAATGTAACTGTTACTTATAATGTATTTTGTAGTAATGGAGCTTTAACATATAATGGATAGTATCTTGTTTAGAAAACTTAAAATCCATTTGGCTGCAGTGCTGAGAAAAAAATAACTTGAAAATTTTCATGCATGGGTAAATTAAATAAAAGTACACTTTAAGATAAGCAATGCTCAGAATGTATGCAATTCATATTTTAGAATATACTTCTGGAGGCATGTGTACTCTCCTGGAATAATAGATTATGCAAAAAGACATCATGCAAGCATTTTAAAGTGTAAATGCTTATATAGTATAAAATATGGCTGAGAATTGAAACAGTTAAAATAAAGATGGCTTTAATATTTAGGAAGACATACACTGTAGAAGTAAATGCAGCCCAGTGATTAACAACACTGGCTGAGAAATCAAATAGATCTCAATTCAAATAATGCAAATAGTCTTTGCTAGCTGTGTCTCCTTGGGCTAAGTTTTTAGACCCTTTTTAGCAGCAGCAGCAGCTTTGGTGTCCTAATTTGTAAGATGGGGATAACATCATCTTCCTTCATAAAATGGTAAAAGTTAAATGACAGAGTATATGTTAATGCTTATCACACAGTCTCTCACTGATTAAGTGTTTGGGAAAAGCAGCTAGCAGAGATAGAAAACAGAAACAGCAGTCCTGTAAAACTGTTGTAAATCTGTCTCTAAACACATTTTTAAGAGAGTGAACTGGCCACTTAAATCCTACATAATGAACACTAAGCAGTACAGGGTTTGACAAAGATTGTATGAGCTCAGACATCACAGCAACTCCCCAGATATGTCCTCTAAAAAAACCTCTCTATAAAAATTAACATCTATATTGGAGGGTTGAAAACTTTATTGGAAGAAAAAAAGTTTGTTGATGCTACCTTCACTATTGCATTTCTGGGCTCTTTTATTGCTGCTCATACTGCTGCTACAGAAACTAGTTGAGGCACCCCCATTATATAAGCCCTTATTCAGCTCTTATTCTTTCCACCCATTCAACTGGTCTCTTATAGATATCCCCCAACACACACCTCTTTCTTGCTTAATTGCACTCTGAAAATGATTGCCTTCTAGTTAAAGCTGCACTTTGCGCTTGGTGTTTACATCTCCAAGATAATACTCCCCAACACTCCTTTCCTTTGTGAACATTCATTTCAGAAAGAAGGAACCAGAACAGTAACCTCAAGGACCACCAAAACCAGTTCTGGAATCACCTGATGGCACCTCTAATCATCTCAATGTCTCCAGGAGGAAAGAAGAATGCAAGACTATCAATCCCGATCTTTACCTTTAGCCCTATTCTCCAACCTGAAAACATAAGACACCTTCTTATTTTCCAGGAAGCAGTTAGCCTACTGTGGACCCCTTGCCTGGCAAAGTCATAAAACTGCTTTTTTCTACACCTCCAACAGTGTCTCTCAGCATTTCTATTTGGTACCAGTGAACAGAGGCTGGGTTTTCAGCAATAATACTGAAATGAGGCAGGACCCTATGGTCCTCCCCTCTCCCCATGAGCTAAGCTTGCCTCCTCTCTGTGGAAAACTTCAAGCAAATAAGTGTAATTAGGGAAGTGAGAAAATGCAGAAGCAAAGGAAAACAACCAAACAGGACAAAACAATAATAGTTTAGTCACTAAGCAAAGTCAAGAACATTTAGGTCCTTGTCAAGGGTTATAGATAAAATTCCAAGCCATATTCTGTAAGCTATCTTGTAGATACTGAAACCATCACAAGGTGAAAAAAGTGAACTACATGATGATCAGACTACAGCCATGACATAAGCTGCCACAATCCCAAGAATTGACCTCAAAGAACAAATCCACCATGGAACTGGAGATCAGCTATATTTAAAACAATCAAAATGATGTTGGCCACACCACTGTGCTGTGCTTAGTTACTCAGTCATGTCCAACTCTTTGAAGCCCTATGGACTGTAGCCTGCCAGGCTCCTCTGTCCATGGAATTCTCCAGGCAAGAATATCGGAGTGGGTTGCCATGCCTTCCTCCAGAGGTTCTTCCCGACCCAGGGATAGAATCTGCCTCAGACGTCTACTGCACTGGCAGGTGGGTTCTTTACCATTATTGCCACCAGACCACTACATGACCAGTTTCAAGATGACTGTCAGTTGACTGTGCTGTTTCTACATGTAACCCCCTCCTTCTGGCTATAAAAGCTCTTGCCCACTGACTATCAGTGGGGGAAGTTGAATTTTGGATAGGAGTCCACCCCCTACCAGTTGTTAGCATCTGAAGTAAAGCAAACCTTCCTTTCCACCAACCTTACTTCTTCACTGGGGCTTCCCTGGTCATTCACATGGTAAAGAATCTGCATGCAAGGCCTGAGACCCTGGTTCGATCCCTGGGTCTGGAAGATCCCTTGTAGAAGGAAATGGCAACTCCCTCCAGTATTCTTGCCAGGAGAATCCCTTGGACGGAGGAGCCTGACAGGCTACAGTCCATGGGGTCACAAAGAGTCAGACATGACTGAGCAACTAATACTTTCTTTTTTCTTTCTTGCCTCTTCATTGGCTTTTGAGAAGTGAGTAGCTGGACTTCAAATTTTGGCTACAATAATACAAATACCTGGCACTGTACATTTACATATAAAATTTTAAATTCTAGATTGTATATAAAATATAGTAGAAAATATATTATTACTTTGACCTTAACCCTTGTTAAGGGAATATAAACGATTTGTCAACCTAAAAGAAAAAAAAAAAAAGAGTACAGGTCAAGATGCAAAGCATTTATTTGGGATCAAAGAATTGCAATCTAGGGTACAAAGATTTTGTTAGAAACCCAAAGAAAATCTCTATTGCAAGAGAGGGGCTCAGGGTTCTTATGGGGAAAGGAGAGGAAGGTGAGGTAAATTTTTTGTTTGTTTTTGTACAAGCATTTATTGGTACAAGATGAGGTAATCCATCTACTGAAGTGTCCTTGTGAGAGATGAGATAAAACTAGATTTGTACTTTATTGACTGGTCGAGTGAAGTGTTCACTGGGTAAAAGTTCATTCATCAGTCCTTTCAATAGAATATTTTAGTTTCTTTAATATCTTAGAATGTTGGTGGTTTGGTCCATTTTAGAGGTACAGAAAAGAGGACAGGCAAGGCAGGTCCTCTGGAATGGTTGCTCTGCCTATATTTTAAATGGCTCCACTCATTGTTTACAGAATGCAAATTTTAGAGTTCTGTGTATTTTACCAAAGCCTCCTAACTCAAATATATGAAAGTAAAATGCCTCTGAATAACTATTATGTTTCTAGAAAACCATTTAAAGTTACTTTGATTGGGAGAACTTAGGCAAAATTTAGTTATTCATTCTTTAAAAAGAAGTTCACAATAAACTCTTTGCATAATTGTATAATTACTAGAGATGCAGTAATAAGTAACAACAGACAGTAAGTTCTTTCATGTATGTACTGGTCAGAATGATCTCACCAACCTACAATCCACAAAAATACCATGAAATTGAGATCAGTGGATTTATCTTTTTCTTGACAAATTCTGGACCCATCAACATCTGTCCTTACACAGGGCAAACAGCCAACACCAGCTGGAACTGTGTGGTGCCTATGAGTTCACTCAGGAGATTAAAACTGTAATGCACATAAGTTTACTCAGAATATAGCCTGCCCCAGTGAGTGTTCAGCAGTCACAGGATGTAACAAGGACTTGAGCAGCGTTAGTAGAGGAACTATGTCTGTGGACAATGTGCTAGCAAACCACCCAGAAGCATTCTCACATCCAGAATGCCAGAAACAAACTGCAAAATAATCTTCCACAGATGGAAAATTATTGCAGAAAACCCTTATTCTTGCCTAGTATCATGAAGAAGGTAGTCTTTGATTTAAAAAGCTCCAGTAAATCTATAATCATGTAGGAAATACATTCCATCTTTCTGATTTTGAAACTTTATATGTAGACTGAAATCTGAATTAACTAAAGCATTTTTAAAGGTTTTATCTGTTTAGAGTAGTGTTAGGATCACAACAATACTGATCAGAAGGTACAGACATTTCTCTATATGACCTCTGCCCCTGCACATCCAGATTTCTCCCATTATCATGACCACCATCAGAGTGATGTGTTTGTTATAACTGTTTATTGACACTTTATAATCATCTGATGTTCCTAGTTTACCTTAGGATTCACTCTTGGTGTTGTACATTCTATGGGCTTGGGAAAACGAATAATGACATATACATATCATAATTGCATCATACAAAGTATTTTCACTGGCTATTCATTCCTTCCTCCTCTGTAACATTTGCCAACTACTGTGTCTATAGTTTTACCTTTTCCAAAATGTCATATAATTGGAGGCATACAGTATATTGTTATTTAGACTGCTTTCTTTCACTTAATAATAAGCATTTAAGATTTCTTCATGTAGTTTCATAGCTCGTATCTTTTTAATACCCAATGATATTTCATAGTCTGTATATAAACATAAAATTTTGCACATGAAGTTGGACAAATATAAAGCTGTTTGTTTTGATTTGTTACCGTTTGTCTTATTTCTTTAATTTTAGCATCTTAAAATGTCTTACAGAATGTTCTATAGTGAACATTTGTTGATGATTAATACTTTCAGTATTTTGTTTACAATTGTCTTTATTTTATCCTCATCGATGAATGAGAATTTTGTTGTGTCCACAATTCAACCTTGATAGCTGTCATTCATGTCTTAGCAGATATGAGTCTACTTTTGTCTAGTTTCAACTGTACCTTTTAAGAGGTCTACTGTCATGATAATCTGTTATGTCTTTCATTTCTGACTTCATTAGTTTTTCTGATTTAATTTAGGTGTTGCACATTTTCTCTAGTATTTGATAGCCAGAGATTTGTTTTTGTCTATCTTGTTAGGGGCATTTGTGGCTCTTTCCATCAATTTTGGAATATTTACAAACAGGTTTTCAAATATAATCTTTCCACATTATTTCCGCTTTCTATAGTTTCTTTCTGGCAATATCAATCAGACTTATGCCCCTTTATTCTTATCTCATATTTTCTGTTTCTTTGAACTTTGTATGTTCCTTAACTTTTGAAAAGTTGAGGTTACTACTTCTATTTCCCTGTTACATTAAACAAAATTCTTTAACATCTTTGATGAGTTTTAAAGTTTAACTATCATTTTTTTATTTCTGAACTTTCTTTAATTATTTGTCAAAATTGGTTTGACAGAATTTATAACCACAAACATTTGCTTGAATTGTATTCCCAACTTTCATTTCTTTAAATACTTCCATGGGAATAATTTTATTACATCCCTGGCAATTTCCTGGCTATAAAAAAAATTTTTTTTTCAGTTTACATATCTCAATAATGGTTCTTTTTTTTTTTTTCTCCTTGAAATGTAGACAGTTTTTAGGCTTGTTTTTATTTTAGTTTTGCATTGTGGGAATTCCAAGTGCCTACCTAAGAGATGTTTTCTTCTACTAAGAATTTGGATTTGCTCATGTCAGGAGTCTATACTATCACAGAATCCCATGAAAATGTGAGATTCACAATAAATACCCTTTAGGCTGTTGCTGCCCTGATGGATGTTGCAGCCCTTAGACTGCCCTGACATGAGCCTTGGGTGAACTCAAGATGGAAATAAAAGTGGCTGCCTGCTGGCAAGCCCTCAGCCACTGCGGTGACCCCTGATGGCATACCCTGAGGAAATTCAGCATGGGAAGGAACAGGCCTTTTTGCAAATCAAGGGAATGATTTCAATGGGCCCAGACTTTTGAATCTTTCCATACAGAGAAAAGTACTAAACTCATTAACTTGAGGTATCTGGTGGTGGTTTAGTAGCTAAACCGTGTTTGACTCTTATGACCCTATGGACTATAAAGCCTGCCGGGCTCCTCTGTCCATGGGATTCTCCAAGCAAGAATGCTAGAGTGGGTTGCCATTTCCTTCTCCAGGAGATCTTCCCAACCCAGGAATCGAAACTGGGTATCCTGCATTGCTGGCAGATTCTTTATCGACTGAGCTACAAGGAAAGCCTATTGAGGTATCTGGTTTTCTTTAATTAACAGTAATCTTTTGAAGTTCAGAATACCTGATCTTTGTGGCAGAAACTGCTATATCTCTTGGTTCCTCCCTTACCTTCAGTCTTTGGAGCAATCCCTCAGAGTTACTGGAGAGGCTGCATCTCAGGCTGAAGTCCTCAGTTTTGTCCACCAAATAAAACTTAATTCTCAATTTCTATATTGTGCATTTTTTCCAGTTGACACTTCTGTCATGAACTAACAAAATACCTTGCCTTCTGGCAAGTTTACTCAGCCATAAAAAAAAAAAAAAAAAAAGAAAGAAAGAAAGAAAAAAAATCTGAAAATATAGAAATTTATAATATAAAAGTCATAATAGATTTAATGAAGAAACGAAGAATGCAGAAGCCCACTACAAAAATTAGAGACAACACATCTTTTCTAACAAATAAGGGTTGTTAACAAAATTCACTATGTATTATATACCAAGTAACTTACAAACTCAAAGAATGTTTATTGTAACTCACACTTTCTGATAAAACATTAAGTTATAAATTAATAATGAAATGCCCGATGAAACCACAGCATTTATATATTTGATACTCACTCTTTCAAATATCTCAAAAGTCAAAGACTCATAGGACTCCCAATAATATTAGCCATATGCCAGCCATGTCATTTATATAATAAAGGTAAATGCTGAGAGTTACAGAGAGACCTAAAAATTAACCTTCACTTTTTGCACTATAGTTTCATGAATAGAAAATGAATAAACAGTTTGTGTTCTGTTGGTTTGATAACAAATGGCCTATAGGATATAATTTGAAGTCTGAAAGAAATAGTCCCAAAGAATCACTGTAGATAAAACCTGTTCAGTGAATCTGTTGGCTTTTGATTTGTAGAAACTGAATTAAACCAAATCTCAGCTCCAAAAGAACCAATATTATTAGACTTGCTAGTTTTAACAGTTGTATCATCTGGTTTCTTTACATTTCTCTAATTTCTACACAATTTCTTTTCCTATTTATCCAGACAAAGCATTCTTTTTCCTTTTTCCTTTGGTCTAACTACACTACAAATAAGAAAGAGTACAATAATTTCAGTGGACAGTAAGTGTTTTACACAGCATGTGTGGCAAATTAGTTTATTTTCAGGTAAAAAAATATTAAATAGTCATTACAGAGCAATTCTTTTATATGGGACATTCCTCACACTTTGTATTTTTATTTTATTTTATTTTATTTTTTCCCGATAGTGTGATTTTATTTCCTTTGACTATATAGCCAGTAGTGGGAATGTTGGATCAAATGGTAGTTCTATTTTCAATTTCTTGAGGAAAATCTATTCTATCAAAAAATATAATTAATTTTTAGCATATTCACAAATATGTATAGCCATCATTACAGTCAATTTTGAACGTTACATTACCTCAAAAAGAAACTCGGTACCCTTTAAATATCACTTTTGTTAACTGTGCCTCCTAGCCTTAGCCCTAGGTAACTGTGAATCTATTAATACTTTCTGTCTCTATAGATTTTTCTGTTCTGGACTTTCTTAAGAATGAGATCATGTAAGATGTAGTCTTTTGTGACTGGCTTTTTTGCACATAGCATAATGAATTCAAGTTTCATTTTTATTCCAGCCATCCTAGTGGGTGTGAAGTGGTAACTGTTTGTGGTTTTGATTTGCATTTTCCCAATAACTTATAATGTTAAGTTCTTTGCAGGTGCTTATTGCATGTACTTACTGGTCATTTAAATATTTTTTTAGGAGAAACGTCTATTCAGATTCTTTACCCCTGGTTTTAAAAAATTGGGTTGATTGTATTTTTGTTATTAAATCTTTAGAGATTTATATATATTCTAGATATCACTAATCAGATGTCTGATCTGGACATATTTTCTCCCACTCTGTGGGTTGTCTTTTCACTTTCTTTTCCCTATGAGGCACAAGTTTTGCTTTGATCTAATTAATTTTTTTTCTTTTGCTTCTTATGCTTTTGATGTTATACTTCTAAATTCTTTGCAAATCCAAAGTTGTGAAGATTTATCCATATGTTTTCTTTGAAGAGTTTCATAGTTCTTTCTCTTACATTGAAGTTTTTTAATTTATTTTGAGTTAATTTTTGTATATGGTCTGAATGAGGGTTTAACTTTATTCAATACAAATAGTTTGAGGCATCCTTGTTGAAAGTCAGTTGGCAATATATATAGTGCCAGTACACACTGTCTTGATTCCTGATGCTCTGTGCAAGTTTTGAAACCAGGAAACATAAATATGAGCCTTCTTATTTTCTTCTTCTTTTTTTGTTCTAGCTTTTCCACAACTTTTGCAATTTCATATGAATTCTGTAATTATTTTGTCAATTTCTACAAAGAAGTCAGATTGGATTAAGTCTTGGATTAGAAACAGTATTGAATCTGTAGCTCAGTTTGAAGAGAATTATCATTATAATAATGTTAAGTCTTTCAATCTGTGAAAATGTTTTCCATTTAGATATTTTAAATTTCTTTAAACAATTTTTACTATAGTTTTCAGAATATGAGTTCTGCACTTGTTTAGTTGGGGGCTTCCCTGGTAACTCAGTGGTAAAAATCTGCCAGCCAATGCAAGAGATGGGTTCAACTCCTGGATCGGGAAGATCCCCTGGAAAAGGAAATGGCAACCCACTCCAGTATTCTTGTCTGGAGAATCCCATGACCAGAGGGATTGTGTAACCTGGCAGGCTACAGTCCATGAGGTCACAAAGAGTCGGACACAACTTAGTGACTAAACAACAATAACTTGTTTAGTTAAATGTCCTATTACTTTTGAGACTATTGTTAATGGAACTGACTTATTTTACTTTAGTTATTGTTCAAAGCAAGTGTATTGAAAAAGAATTACATGTTGTATATTTTTAATAGTCACTTTGAAACTTTTTTGATAACCAAATATACATGTCACATCTGGAATTATTAACAAAATAATATGATTTTGTTTGCTAATGGAGTTTTGCAACAGTGATGAATATATAGTTGTGACATTTTTTATAACACTCTTAACAAAGGTTATCAGACATATATTTTTACAAGTTAATCTTACACTGGTCTTCCCTGGTGGCTCAAAGGTAAAGAATCCGCCTGTAATGTGGGAGACCTGGGTTTAAACCCTGGGTTGGGAAGATACGCTGGAGGAGGGCATGGCAACCCACTGTGGTATTCTTGCCTGGAGCATCCTCATGGACAAAGGATCCTGGTGGGCTACAGTCCATAGGGTCACAAAGAGTCAGACACAACTGAGCAACTAAGCAAAGCACAATCTTACAGTAATCAAATTCTTAGTAAAGCACTGTAGTATTTGTTTTACCAAACTATTTGAAATTGGTTATACATTGATTTGCCACATCAAGAGTTAGTTTTCACAGAAATAAAGTTAATGTGTAAGATGTCTTAAATGAGGTACAATTGGACTTTCAATTTATCATAGCTTTTTTCCAAATCAGAAATATAGTCCGTATTTATAATATAAAGGTTATTTTTGCAGTAGGTTTCTGTTCAAGTAGGATAAAAGATGCCTAAAAACATCTCTGGTATTTTTTTCAGTTCATATAAAAAGACCTATGTGTTTTATATAATATGAAGAAAATAATTATATTGAAGTTAAATGATAAACTAAATTAGAATTAGTATTTACTGAAAGTTTATTTTTAGTAAAATTCTATATTAGGAGTGCTATACAATTTAGGCTTATGGATCTAACATTTATATCCACAATTTGAAAATAAGGAAGGAATCATGAAAAAGTTAGTTTGGATGGTTAAATAAATACTCCGAATTCTAAATATACATCTCCATCAGAATTGTACTTTTACATCTTTCTTTACAGTTTTACTTTTGTCTCTTATGAAACTGCTAGAGGAATAGTTAAAAAGAGCAGTAGAAACTGAGGTAACTATTCTAAGTGCTAATCTCATCTCTCCCAAGTACTACAGATGTAATTTTTGGAATATAGTTTAAATATGCCTATCATCATTTTTTTTTTTTTTTCATTTCAGCGGTCACTGTACATAGGGTATTCTACAACCACATAAGGTAGTGGATATGAAGGTATTTTTTAGAAAATAAAAATTGCAGTGCAATTCTGTAATATGGACATGATGGTAGGAGATACACAGAATCAAAACCAGGGTCAAGCTGACATTCTCTCAGCCACCTCCTCTTTATTCACCAAAACCAACCTCTCCCTCATCTTTCTTGCCTTAAGGAGAAAAAGCTCAATGCTCTCTGTCATTGTTTACATTTATTGTTTAAATAACAAGTAAAAGGGAAGTAGAAAAGTGATAATGAAACCACATCAATGGAAGAATATTCAATTTAGATGAGAAAACATGAGTTTAATTGCTGCCTCCATCTATGAATAGTTAACTGATTCTTTCTATAAATATCTGCTTGCTCCAAACCTACATTTAAAATTTACTATATTAAGGTGGAAACAGATAAGACTACCTGGAGAACAGTAAAAGTTAGGAGAGAAGCAGAACTAAATAGAAGCTAACCCAGGTGGCCCATTGATAAAGAATCCACCTGCAAAAGCAAGAGACTCAAGAGATGCAGGTTAGATTCCCGGGTAGGAAAGCTCCCTTGCATTAGGAAATGACAAGTTGCACCAGTATTCTTGCCTGGAAAATTCCATGGACAGAAATGCTTGGCAAGGTGTGTGGTCACAAAGAGTCAGATATGACTGAGCAACTGAGAGAACACACAACACGTATGTAATTAAAAGCTAAATCAATGAAGAGAAGTTTATAAGTGAGATTTATCCAACGAAGATGCAGGAAGACACTAGGAGTTCCTATTTAGACTTACTGGGATGTTAGGGATGTACATGAGTGAATTTATGGATAAAATAGTTGCGTAGGCAGCCAGAGCCCAGAATCCATATAGTGAGGCACTCAGTGGGTTTTAAAGCCTGTCCATGGTACTCCAGAAAAGATTTGGGTTAGACAATGTAGTTAGTAAAATGTCTATACTCTTAGAGGATAGGGATAAAAAATGTAACAAATCATGAGAGACAAAGAAGTTATATCCATAAACCAACAAACACACTTGAGTTTCAGAAAGAAATTAGAAAAAAATAAATAAATAAATAAAAAGGAGATGACAACTATTAAATAAATAATAGGAGCTAGTGTCCCAAGTAAGAGCAAACAGATTTTCAGATGTGCAGCAATCCCTAAGTGTAAGCATGAGGAATGGAAGAACCACCCAACATTTAACCTCATGAAAATTTAAAAAATTTGAGGTCATAAAAAAAGGTGACTTGTAAAGAAATGTGACCAAGCCTTGGCATGAGAGAGTTAAACCAAAATAAGGTTTCCAGAAATCACGAGGAAAGCTTCCATGGTGCTTTAAGAAAAATTATCTAAGAGTATGAGCTCTATACTCAGCCAGATAATCAATGAAGTGGGAGGGAAAGAACAGACATTTTCCAGATATTCGCAGACTCAAAAAGATCATGTGTAGCACTCCTTATGCCTAGAATTGACATGATTACCAAAACAGAAGACAGAAGAACCATTTCATCTTATTCTTAAATACATGTGCCCAGATAACTGGTGGGAAGTGAATTTAAAAAATACTGGTCAAAACTGGAGCTGAGTCAGACACCTGGGTGAATGAGGGAGAAGACACAAATTATCTTGGTGTTAGGTAGTTAGAATAGGAAAAAGGAGTCCAAAATGGTGATGGCTAAAAGACAAAGAAAGGAAAAAGCCCGAGAAAATGGAGCAAAAGAAAATTTGAGGACCAGAGTGAGAACCTCAGGTGAAACAGCCTTCGCGACCACAATTTACATAGGGCAGCCTCAGGGGGAGGAGACAAATCATATAAAAAGAGGAGCCAAGACTGAATCTCTCTATTTTTATATGTGGCCCGCCCTCATTCCTCAAGGGTGTATTAGCCTTTGTTTGCCGAATAAAACTGAGTTGTAACCAAGCTGCAACACTGGTCTGTTTCAAATCTTTGTTGTAGAGAGATAGAACTGAGGAAATTACACACTCCCCCAACACAGGGAAAATGTGTTTTTAAAATATTTTCCTCTCTGAGTATAGAGGAAGGCACATTATGCATATGTATATTAGAAAAGGGATGGAAATCACAGAGTTGGCACAGAAATTATAAAATTATACTTCAAAATAAAGCAAAGTAAAATCTAGTTTGTTTGACCTTAATTTCCAAGAGAAAACTCTTTTAGGTGTATAGATAAAAGAAATGGGGCTTTAGAAATTGAAACACATTTTAGAGGCAAGTTAATTTTTCTGTAATTAGCAATAGTATATATTTATAGCAAATAAAATCTCTTTAGATCATTTTTAAATTTTAAAACAACTTTTAAAGTGATGAAAAGAATTCTAGTTCAGAAGAGGATGCACACATTTTCAACTTTGAGGGTGAAATAAGAGAGGTAATGAACAAGATAGGGTTGTGAAAATAACTCAGTTTCTATAGTAAGGTATGAATCAGTCAATTCAGTTCAGTTGCTCAGTTGTGCCTGACTCTTCGTGACCCCATGAATCGCAGCACGCCAGGCCTCCCTGTCCATCACCAACTCCAGGAGTTCACTCAGATTCACGTCCATCGAGTCAGTGATGCCATCCAGTCATCTCATCCTCTGTCGTCCCCTTCTCCTGCTGCCCCCAATCCCTCCCAGCATCAGAGTCTTTTCCAATGAGTCAACTCTTCACATAAGGTGGTCAAAGTACTGGAGATTCAGCTTTAGCATCATTCCCTCCAAAGAAATCCCAGGGCTGATCTCCTTCGGAATGGACTGGTTGGATCTCCTTGCAGTCCAAGGGACTCTCAAGAGTCTTCTCCAACACCACAGTTCAAAAGCATCAATTCTTCAGCGCTCAGCTTTCTTCACAGTCCAACTCTGACATCCATACATGACCACAGGAAAAACCATAGCCTTGACTAGACGGACTTTTGTTGGCAAAGTAATGTCTCTGCTTTTCAATATGCTATCTAGGTTGGTCATAACTTTCTTTCCAATGAGTAAGCATCTTTTAATTTCATGGCTGCAATCACCATCTGCAGTGATTTTGGAGCCCCCCAAAATAAAGTCTGACACTGTTTCCACATCTATTTGCCATGAATAGATCTATGCAAATGAATTTGGACGAGAAATATATTTTTCAAATTTATATAAATAAGCTAATATAAGAACTGCTGCTGCTGCTCCTAAGATGCTTCAGTCGTGTCTGACTCTGTGTGACCCCATAAGAACTAGAAATTACCAAAAATAGCACTCAACAGAAAAAAAGGAAAATCAAGTATTAAGGTGAAATTATTTAACTAATTTTTTCCCCTTACCTAAGAAACAATTGTAAATATAAAAGAAAGTAAAATTATCTGAATAACATTGAGAACAATGGACTGATATATATTTATATATATATTAATATATAATATATGTATATAAAATAATTTGCAAATAGAAGAATTTAAATAAATGATGTATTTTAGGTGAGAGGGTTGAAGGTTGATTGCAAGGCAGAGCATGTCTTACATTATCGACTCTTTTGCATGCTTGATTTTTAAAAGGCATGACAACTATTATTTAGTAAAATTAATATCTAGAAAGGAAATGAGAGTCTGATAAAGTAGGAATATAGCCTTAAAGATGAAAGAGAGGAAGCAAAATGTTGAAAGAGGCATTAAGGGAAGGCTTCACAATACTTCGGCTGTGCCTTAAGAGACACTTGGAGAGGAACTGGAGTCATTTGTTAAATAGCAGTAGAGACACTAGTTCACTGGTATTTGTGGAAAATACGATGAATGTTGACAAGCAAGCATTGTCAACATTGCAATGGACCTTTCTTGGTTCTAATTTGGCAATTTTCCAAGGTCAACAATAGCAACACAAAAGAACAAATGTAAAACAGGAACCAGAATCAATTCATGGAAATACCATTTTAATTATATAACCTGGACACAGTTTATTTCCACATGACATACGTGTGGGTTTCACAAATTATTAAGAATCTCTTATTCACAAGATAGCTCAGCTAAATTCTGCACTGAATTTCAATTATTCTATTCAATTTTTTATTATCTGTAAATTATTATTTATACTGTATTATTTATATAACTGGGTCACTACTTACCAGTTATCATTTTAATTATTTTAAGATAGGAAGGTCTGTCTAGTCAAGGCTATGGTTTTTCCAGTGGTCATGTATGGATGTGAGAGTTGGGCTGTGAAGAAGGCTGAGCACTGAAGTATTGATGCATTTGAACTGTGGTGTTGGAGAAGACTCTTGAGAGTCCCTTGGACTGCAAGGAGATCCAACCAGTCCATTCTGAAGGAGATCAGCCCTGGGATTTCTTTGGAGGGAATGATGCTGAAGCTGAAACTCCAGTACTTTGGCCACCTCATGAGAAGAGTTGACTCATTGGAAAAGACTCTGATGCTGGGAGGGATTGGGGGCAGGAGGAGAAGGGGACGACCCAGGATGAGATGGCTGGATGGCATTGCAGACTTGATGGACATGAGTCTGAGTGATCTCCGGGAGTTGGTGATGAACAGGGAGGCCTGGCGTGCTGCGATTCATGGGGTCGCAAAGAGTCGGACACGACTGAGCGACTGAACTGAACTAACTGAACTGAACTGAAACATTCTTAATTTTTTACGTTTTTATGCCACTTCTTAATTTAGATTGTTTCCTAACAAAAGGTTGTAGTGCATATTTTTTACCAGGTTTGCTATAATTATATGCAAAAGGTTTACATATAATTGTTTGTTTAATAAGTTTGTAATAAAATAAATTGAACCCATGTACCATTTTGTGCTCATTTATCTTAAATGTCAATGTAGAATTTTCAGAAAGAAGTTACTAACACACACACACACACATATATATCTTCAACTTATTTTTCACTTAGAGGTTTATAATATTAGAATTGATAAGAAAAAGTGACTCAGGGTAAACCCTGACTCTAATCTTGTCAGATGTCAGGAAATGAAAATATACAGAATATACACATTTGTCAAAAACATTCATTTTATATGCAGTAACAAAAAAGTTTACCAAAACCATTATATTAATACTTAGTATTTCTTCATGAATATTTTAATATTAAATTTTTAATACTAAAAATGTCTACTTCTATCAATATTAAGAATACATAATACACTAACTATATTTATCCCTTTGGAATGAAAAGAATGCATCATCTGAAGTAAAAGGTGTATTTTCCTATAGGAAATATCTATGATCAATGTAATATTTTGCAAAAATATATTTCATTAGAAAATAATCAAGCACTCTGTATAATTAAGTAGGAAATACAGAAATCAGTATTTTTTCAAAACTAGCTTTTGGATAGGTGACATTCCTAAACTTATAAAAATGAAATAGTATTATTCAATAGTTTGGCAAGCAGACAGACAAGTTACCTTTGGGCATGTATTAATTTATTTTTATGTTTTATTTTATTATGGTTTGCATTTTTCTACACTCCTTTACAGAAACATATTTTGGCAGTGATATGAACTACTGGCAAATGATCATTCTTTCATTTTTTGTAATTGAATGCAAACAAAATATATTCTATCCTGCTGATATATTAACAAGATACTTCCAATAAGCAGGTGTGGTAATTTTTATATTTCAAGTTTGGGGTTTATATATATTTAGAGAATTGGTCTTTTGATAGTCTGTTTGCTGATTTGAACAGCATGCATGAGACTATTACAGAGAATATATAATAGCTCTACACAATTACTGAGCAACATGCCCCATATTAACAAGTATTATCAATTTGTTTGTTAAGAAAGACAATGTGCAATTCCTGGAAATATGAACTCTACTTATAAGGTGAATTGTAATGTATTCAATATAAATAACATGTGCATATCTGTCAAATATTTAAATAGGTAAAAATGTCATTTATTTTTCTTTCATTTTAAATTAGTTTGAAGATGTGAACATTGCGTTGCCTTTAGATGGTTTTGTAGGTGTCTCTGAGCTAGATTATTATATCAAAATTTAATGTATATTAGTTAGCTTTATAACAAAAATAAGGCTTCCCTCATAGCTCAGTTGGTAAAAAATCCACCTGTGAAGCAGGAGACCCCGGTTATATTCCTGAGTTGGGAAGACCCAGTGGAGAAGGGATAGGCTTACCCACTCCAGTATGCTTGGGATACCCTTGCGGCTCAGCTGGTAAAGAATCCTCCTGCAATGTGGGAAACCTGGGTTTGATCCCTGGGTTGGGAAGATCCCCTGGAGAAGGGAAAGGATACCCAGTCCAGTATTCTGTCTTAGAGAATTCCATGGACTAAGCCCATGGGGTCACAAAGAGTTGGACATGACTGAGCAACTTTCACTTTCATTTATAGCAAAGTAAAAAATGTTGTATTTTTTTTTTTTTTTAAACATAATATAAACCTAGTCAAGTAACCTAAGAAACGTTTTTATCTCTTTTGGAGTTGAGAGAACGCATTCTGTGAGTCAAACCAACTCTGTTTTAAGCTTTTATTTGATTTTGTTAGCCAGTACTGGAGATCAGAAAGATTTAGAAAGATTCATACTAGCTTAAGATTGTGAACAAAGAAGACTTTTTTTTAAAAAGTGCTGTTCTTGGAATTAGCATTATAATTCCCTTCTGTGTAGCATCCAGTCACTTGCCCATTTATTAAACTTTCCTGAATATCAGTAGCATTCATTGTTCCAATAGTTGTTTTCGATTAAAGCTATTTATTGTAATAAACCATGGAGTATGCAATATCCATTTGTGTCCGAGTCCTTAGGAGTGCTTCAGTGGCTATCACAAAGTATTTCTTTGAATATTTTCAATGAAATTGTGGGGCTTTTTGTCAGGTATCATTCCTGGATGCCTTGTGATTATTGAGAAATCAAGAATAGAAAGACAGAGAGAAAATCTCCCAAATATTTGGAGATTAATCAGCATACTTTCATATAATACATTTCAAAAATGAAATCGCAAGAGAAAATTAGTGTTTTTAATTAAGTGAAAAGATAACACAACTTTATCAAATGAAAAAGCAACACAACTTTATAAAAATACTTGGAATGCTATAAAAATATTGAGAGGTAACTAAGCATTAAAGGCATATATCAGAGAAGAGGAAAGGTCACACATCTATATTTAGGCTTTCACTTCAGGAAATTAGAAAATGAAGAACAATTTAAATCCATGATAAAAATTCTCAGTGAAGTAGAAATAGAGGGGTTCAACTTAATAAAAAAATATCTACCAAAAAAAATTAGAACCCTATATCTAAGATCATACTTAATGGTGAGAAATTAGAAATTTTCCTAATAAAACCAAGTATAGAAAGGATGTCCCTCTCACCCCTCGTTTTCAAGATTGTACTGGAAGTCCTAGCTAATGTAATAATACAAGCAAGGAAAATAAAAGATGCACAGTGTGGAAAGGAAGAAATAAAATTGTCTCTGAAGACAGATGACATGATCATCTATGTAGAAAATCTGAAAGAATCAACAAAAATAGCCAAAAAACTATAAATGAATTACAATAAGTTTTCAGGATACAAGGGTGATACACTATTGCTTCCCTATATTTCACCAATGAACAAGTGGAATTTTAAATAGAGATGAAACATAATTTATGTTAGCAGCCTCCAAAATGAAATACTTAGATATAAATCTGAGATAATAGGTACAATTTTGAGATACAAGCAACTACAAAACTCTGATAGGCAAAATTTTTAAAGTACTGTATATAAGGGGAGATATTCCATATTCATGGATAGAAAAACTCAATATTATCAAGATATTAGTTCTTTATAACTTGATCTACAGATTTAATTCAATCCCAATGAAAACCCCAGTAAATTAGTGTGTGGCTATCAACTGTTTCCAAAGTTTATAAAGAGAGGCATTAGACCCAAAATACCCAACATATTATTGCAGAAGAACAAACTGGGAGGAATGGCACTACCCAACTTCAAGAATTGTTACTGAGCAGTTCAGTATTTTCCAAAGAATAGACAAAGCGGTCAGTGATATAAACATATATAGAGAGAGTGTACAGAAATATATCCATATTAATATAGCCAACTGATATTTGACAAAGGGTCAAAAACAATGTAATGATGTGAAAAGTCTTTTCAACAAATTTCAACAAATTGCTCAAATATCTGGACCTTCACATACCAAAAATAAAAATGAATCTAGATATGAACCTTATACCTTTCACAAAAATTAGATTTTACATCTTTCACAAAATAGAAAACAAGCCAAAAAACCAAATACAAAACTTTAAAACTCCAAGAATATAACACAGGAGAAAACCTAGGTGACCTTCAGTTTAGAAAAGCATTTTAAGATAGAACTCCAAAGGCACAATCCATGAAAGAAATAATTGACAACTCGGACTTCATTAAAAGTAAAAGATTTTGGTCTGAGACAAACAATGGCAAGAGGGTTAAAAAACAAGCCGAAGAATGGGAAAAATATTTCCAAAAGACACAGCTGATAAAGGACTGTTATTCAAAATACACAAAATCTCTTAAATGTCAACAATAACAAAACAAACATACCAATTAAAAACTAAGTCAAAGACCTTAACAGATATCCTAACAAAGAGAATCTACAAATGGCCAATTAAGGCACAGGAAAACATGCTTCACATTGCATGTCATTAAGAAAAAGCACACAAACTAAAAGAGCAATAATAGATCATTTCACACTTATTTGAATGGCTAAAACCTAGAATACTGACAAAGTAGAATGCCGTGGAGATGAGAAACAACAGAAAGTTTCACTCATTGCTGGTGGGAAAGCAAAGTGGCAAGCCACTTTTGAAGAACATTGACAATTTCCTTCAAAATTAAAAACATCTGTATCATACAATCCAGAAAACAAAGTTGAAATTTGTGTCCACATAATAATTGGTGCATAAATATTTATGGCAGCTTTTTCACATTTGCCAAATTTGGCAGTGATCAACATATCCTTTAGTGTATGAAACAATGGAATATAATTCAATGCTTTTAAAAAAATAACAAAAGAGCTGTCAAGCCACATAAAGACATGGGGTTACCTTAAATGAGTATTACTAAAAGAAATAATTAATCTGAAAAGAATACGTATTGTGTGGTTCCAATTATACAACCAGCTTCCCTTGTAG
The DNA here is from genome assembly GCF_023091745.1 of Budorcas taxicolor. NCBI lineage: Eukaryota > Metazoa > Chordata > Mammalia > Artiodactyla > Bovidae > Budorcas > Budorcas taxicolor. The sequence continues at coordinate 60,801,458 of NC_068921.1, read as the reverse complement.
CTCAGTAGGTAAAGAGTCTGCTTGTAATGCAGGAGAGCTGGGTTCAATTCCTGGGTCAGGAAGATCCCCTGGAGAAGGAAATGGCAACCCACTCCAGTATTCTTGCCAGGAGAATCCCACGAACAGAAGAGCCTGGCAAGCTACAGTCTATGGGATCGCAAGGGTCGGACATGACTAAGCACACAGCACACAATTATACAATATTCTAGAAAAGATAAAACTATGCAAACAGGATAAATATCTGTAATGGCCTGGGTTTGGGTGGAAATGGGAGCAGGGAAGATTAGGCAGAGCACAGTAGAGTTTTACACTTAAAAATACTCTTCATGAGACTGTAAAGATGGATATGTGTCATTAATCATTTGTCCAAATCTTTAGGATATACAAAATAAAGAGTGAACTGTGCTGTAAACTATAAAATTTAAGTGAGCTTGGAGTGTCAAGGTAGATTCATCAATTGTAACATACACATAGCTTTGATGAGGGATATTGATAATAGAGGAGCTATACAGGCATGGGTACAGCTGGTTTATGGGCAATCGCTATCCTTCCCCTTAGTTTTGTTGTGAATCTAATCCTGTCCTAAAAATTAAATTCTGAATTTAAAAAATGAGAGCTTTGATACATAATAAATTAGAAAAAAAGAGGGGGGATTGTGTATGTGTGTGTTTGTGTGTCTTCAGCACTTTTCATAGTAATATTATATATGTAGTTAATCTCTTACTAGTCATTCCTGATAGCGTGATTCCAAAAATGTGTTTTCTTTGGAAGATATCTTTGATATGCTTTTATTTTCAGATATTAATTTGACTGCCCATATAATTCTAGTTTAGTAGATCAATCTGCCTACACCTCTTCTGAACATGCCAGTCCATTTTCCTATTACTTTTTGTTTATTGTAGTCTGTAATACATTATAAGGCACACTTCTTTTCTCCAGTACCTCTCAGATTTTCTCACTAGTCTTAACGTTTGTCAGTTAAATGAAAATGGACTTTTATTTATATGAATGTGTTTGTATTGGTTAAGCGTCCATGATAGCTTTTTCTTGGAAGAATTATGAATTTAATTCTAGAGAATTCTCAGTCACCATCGTTTTGAATATAGCTTCTCTGCCACTCAATCTATCATCTTCTCTAGGACATCCTATTAGAAGTGTATTGGAATATTTCAATATCTTCTACTTATCTTCATTTATTTCCCTTTCACATTCTCCTTCTGTATCTCCCTGTGCTCATTTCAGTGAGAGGGCTGGATTTAATCCTCAATACTAAATCCTAATTCACAAATTCTATTTAGGATTAGGACTAATATAAAGTTTACTCTGTCTTTGAGAGTTGTTTTTTATAATTTTGTTCATATGATATATTACAGACACAGAAAACCCCCCAAGGTAAATGCACAATGGAAGAGGTTTTTTAAACATCAATAACTATGGATTTCATATGTACTTCTTGATGCATGTTTGTCTGCTTGTCTTTTTTCCTTTTCCTTTTGACTATTAGTGATTTTTTTTTTTTCCCAATATTTCTTTCAGGAACTTAAACTCAGCTTATGTGCATGTTTTAATTCATTTGTTAAGGGACTGATCCCCCTGTTCTACCAGTTTTTTACTTTCATTGTATTAAAATTTCATGTCTTTGAATTCGTATCTAGTGTTGGGTGTTTCTATTTACTGGTTTTATCTCTTTTCTTACACTTCCTACTCCAGATGTTCTACAGATTTCTCCATTTTCCTATGGGACCTCTAATCCAGGGTTATACAGGTGACATGTGAGCCCTCAGTGGGCTAACTGGTTAGAGCCAGCTCTCAGGCATTCACTGACACATGCATAATGTAGTCCAATTTTTGTTTCATTTTTCTCATAATTCTAGTTATGAAGATTTATACCATATTGTAGTCAACCTTCTTACTCTTCTTTGATTGCATTCACATTTATATCCACTGTTTCATGTATGTTTATTTTTTTTTATGTATGTTTATTTTGTATGAGCTTTATTTTCTTAATTCTTTTAAAATGTTAAATCTCATTTTTCTTTATTTATAAAAACAGGTGAGATTGATACAAACTCAAAATTTAACATAAGCCAGAAGTCCACATATTTTGTTTTAATTTCTAAAAATTATTCCTCATGCAAATATTATGTTCTCATATATTTTGTCCCCATTTCTTCATCATCCAAATTTTTGAATTGTCAAAGGCTTTATTCATTTTGTTGGCATGGTTATGAAAAGGTCCTCTATTTAAGAACACAGAGGGTAAGATGAAGCTGTTTGCAGTCCTGGGAAATATTCCCAGATTATTATTTCTTCTTTAGTGTAATACCTCATCTTATTCTGATTTAACACAGAAATGTGGAAAGTAATGTCCAATGATTTTGCACATTAGTCTGTTTTACATAAAGAAATACTAAATATTTAAATATACTGAAAAGTTTAGAGACTGCTAATTTTATGTGACCCACTATTGAACATAAATTGAAAGAATTTCCTTAACAACTTCATCCACAGATCTTGGTGTGAGTGTAGGGGAATTAGTATGAATTGTTTCACAACCTCCTGTATCAGGCAATATGTAGATTATCTTCTGATAATAGTATCACTCATGATATGGCAAAATATATTTCCTTTTGGCAAAAATAAAATATATAATCTAAATATAGCTCTTTTTTTTTTTTAACTAATTTCTAGAAGTCACTGTAAAATTTTTTAAAAGGGGGTGAGATCCCAGCAGTGCCAAACATTACCAAGGAAAATTTAGCTTAGCACTGATGAGTAAAGCAGAAATCCTGATGGGACCCCGTGTCTCTGGCCAGCCATGTACAAGAAGAGCACATGGGAAAGTGGTGTGCATCATCTGGGTGCTGCTGGATGACAGTCTTCATTCTGTTACTCACATTTCACATTTTTCTGAGTTGTGATTTTATGTCCTCATGATACGGAAATTACTTCTAGATACTGTCAAAGTAGAATTAATCTGAATGCACAGGATTTATTCATTCTTTACCAAACAGTAATTCTTTGAGTTACTGTAACATTGAATTATGTATCTATTTACAGCACAATCACCTATCTCCATAAGTAATAAATCTGTTGCTATATGTGGCTTAAAACATTGTTGTTACCTTTAAAGTTAATAAGAATCGTAAGTCTATGTTTAGAGACAATAAAATTTCAGTAAAATTGTTATTTTTTATTAAATGGAATATGTACCTTCAATAAAACTGTTTTACTAAAAACTCTACTGTATTAATACACATTCAAGGATTTATTTCAATTTTCATCTATAAGCCATATAAATTGTAATAAATCTCCATGTATTGATATACTGAGTGATACAAACTTAAACATTCATTAAGAGTTCAAATTATTTCATGTATCTTCAATAGGGGTAATATCAACCTAAGGGGCAGAAATCTGTTCGGGGTGGGAGGAGAGAAAGATATCTTACATGTTATAGTAATTTATCATCCTCTAAAGACCCACAGTCCTTCAGCTGATATATAATATATCAATGCTATAAAAATTTAATAGTGAGGGATTAGGAAGAAAATAATCTGAAAAGTTTCCTTAGAAAAACTTAGGGAAGAAAAAAGGTTGAAAAACACTGACTCATTTAACCTTCATAGAGAATGTTGGACATAAACAGTGGCACTATTCTGATTACAGGACAAAGACCAGAAGCACAAGAACTATAGTCCAAAGTTACAGATCCAGTCAATGGTAAAATAGGAATGTGAACACAGGTCTGGATTGAATCCCATCCTCTAGGACATCTAACCACTATGCATTCTGCCTCTTTTCAAAAAGATTTACTAAGTATATGTTATCAAATAAATTAAAAATTTGTGAAAATACATAATAACTTTACATCACATATTAAATAAAACTAAGATTCATAGTCAGTTACAAAAACAATGCTCATAAAATGTGAAGTTAACTTAGAAATTGGATACTTAGCAAGCAGCATCACAATACGGGTTGTCTTTACCATATTATATTTGCATGTAAATAGAGTTTAACTTTTCATTTACTGATGATATATGGACTTACCTATAACTCTAGCTTATAGAATAATAATAACTTTGAGTGCAAATTTTGTATGTTCTTGAAAACATAAGCTGTATATGTCATACTTTACCCTCCACCTGCTTGATAAATTGTATACATAGAAATCCATGTGGACTTATGCTGCTATTATGTTAAAAAAGAATCTCTTCCCTCCCTCACATTTTATGATTATGAACCCAATCCTTGCAATAGATTATGTCACTCTTTCATTCATATTTTCAGAAAGACAGCAGTCAAGGCTCATTAAGCTTTCTACTGCAAGGTAAAAATTAAATTTTTATTAAATAAAGCAAGCATTAAATAAGCATCAAGTTGATATAATAATATCTTCCTTCTTCATTAAAAAGTGATTTACAAAAACCAAAGAACACTTAATTTAAAAAACTTAGACAACAAATTACTAGTTAAGTAGAATAATGTGAAAAGAATATGTGCTATATCTCAACAAATGAAAATAAAACATATTTATATTAAAACTTTGTAAATATCCTGAGAGTATATCAAACTGTAAAAAACACAGTAAAGTCAGCAAATACTAGCCTGTATAAAATAGATTCATTGAAAACTAAATAGTAAGGTTCTAATACAAAAATCAGTACTGGAATTGTCATAATTGAGGCAACTTGAATTTCCCATATGATTTGCAATAATTACCATTATTTAAAGTCAATCTTCTAAACTGTACCACCTTAGTTGATTTTTTTTAAATCAGTCTAGAGAACAAACCTAAACATGCAAACAGCTGCTGAAATTCATTGATCAAAGACAGAAACGCAGAGCACCTATCTAAAAGCAATTAAAGATATCTCTGAAAGATAATAAGAACTCAAAAAAAATCTGTGCTTTGCATTCACCTACACAGTTTTTGTGAAAATTTGGAACTTAAGAAATAATTCTATACTACTGTCAACTTCTATTAAAAATCTCCCAGATATCTGACATACAAACTTTAACCATAGCAAGCATTAGCTGACTGAGTAACCATGGAAATTAAAGCACTTTGGTTATAAGATTATGTTGCAGAAATACAAAAGAGGTTCTGAGATCCAAATTTAGTGAATTTAGTAATACTATATCTTTTTTGCATTTTGGCTATAACTCTAAGATGCATGATTATAGAACCACCATCTATATCTTAATGAAACAGTTATATTATTTAATCACTAGAAACCTGTGTGCATTTTCTTATATGTCAATATTTAAAACTGTATAAAACATTCAAGTGACACAAATAAATGTGATTATACACACACACACACACACACACATATAATATACCTGTATGGGGGTCAAGAAGCAACAGTTAGACCCTTACATGGAACAATGGATTGGTTCAAAATTGGAAAGAGTATGACAAGGCTATATATTGTCATCCTATTTATTTAATTATGTGCAGAGTACATCATGCAAAATGTCAGGCTGGATGAATCACAAACTGGAATCAAGATTGCTGGGAGAAATATCAATAACTGCATATATGCAGATAACACCACCGTTATGGCAGAAAGTGAAGAGCAACTAAAGACCCTCTTGATGAAAGTGAAAGAGGAGAGTGAAAAAGCTGGCTTAAAACTCAACAGTCAAAATGCTAAGACCACAGCATCCAATCCCAACACTTCATGGTAAGCAGGTCAGGAAAAAGTAGAAACAGTGACAGATTTTATTTTCCTGGTCTCCAAACTCACTATGGATACTGACTGCAGACATGAAATTAAAAGACACTTGCTTCTTGGAAGGAAAGCTATGAGAAAACTAGATGGTGTATTAAAAAGCAAAGACATCCCTTTGCTAAAAAAGGTCTGTATAGTCAAAAACATGGCTTTTCTAGTAGTCATGTATGGATGTTACAGTTTGACCATAAGGAAAGCTGAGCGCTGAAGAACTGATGCTTTTGAACTGTAGTGCTGGAGAGACTCTTGGGAGTCCCTTGAACTGCAAGGAGATCAAACCAGTCAATCCTAAAATAAATCAACCTGGAATATAGTTGGAAAGAACGAGGTTGATATTGACGCTCCTATACTGTGGCCACCTGATGTGAAGAGCCAACACACTGGAAAAGTCTCTGATGCTGGAAAAGATTGAAGACAGGAGGAGAAGGGGATGACAGAGGATGAGATGGTTGGATGGCATCATCAACTAAACGGACATGAGGTTAAGCAAACTCCAGGAGATAGTGAAGGACAGAGAAGTCTGACATCTTGCAGTCCACAGGGTCACAAAAGAGTCAGACAGGCTAGTCTGTCCATGAGATTCTCTAGGCAAGAACACTGGAGTGGTTTACCATTTATTTCTCAGGGGCTCTTCCCAACCTAGGGATGGAACATGGGTCTCCTGCATTGCAGGCAGATTCTTTACTATCTGAGCCACCAGGGAAACCATATATATATGTACATACATATACATATATATATATATATATTTAAAACCCCAGGGTCTTTGTAATAAAAGCCCCAAGGTCATATATATGATCTTGGGGCTTTTATTATAAGCTTAGAATTTGTTACTTAGAAAGAAACAAAGAAAACAACTCTTTGAAAGGCTGAAATGCTAAGCAGAGAATTTGGTGCTCTCATAGGAGAACTGGAGAAGCAAAAAGCTTGAATTCAGGGGCAAAAGAAAGAGAACAACTAGTAAGCATGCAAAACAGTCAGTGCTCTGAACATTTCACAGGTTATGATTACATAAAAACTGGAAATAGATTAGCCTTGTGTGGCTTAAGGTGCTGTGCCTGTAATCAATCTCTGCTGCAAGGACAAACTGAATGCTCCTGGGATGAAGATGACTTTCAGAGACAGTAATGTTTTGCATAGACAAAATCAAACATTTCAGAGTAATTAAAAGACAATCCAGAATATGAGATTTACTGATGAAGAATCAAGAGAAAACAGACAAGTATTCCAGGTGCTACAAATTTCAGGAAAAATTTTTTAAAATACCCATGGTGAATATGATGAAGTAAAGATAAGATATGCTTCAGCGTTTCATCTGAGAATTGAAGTTACAAACAAGTAAACAAAACCTGAAACAAATGGAAATCCTTGAAATAAAAATTTCAGTGACTGAAATTAATACCTAACTAGGTTAGATAAAAAGTAAATTAGACACTGCAAAAGATCCTTATATCATAGCATAGCAAACAAGTTCCAGTCTGCACTCCTATATGCAAAGTGTTATTTTAAAATAAGGCTTCTGGAGAAAAACATTGAAAGTTTTCTCAGGATCTTTTACCCCAAATATAAAGGATACCACACATAAAGTTAAAGATCAATGTTTACTTCTTTAGTAGAATATATTTATGTCCTCTTATTGGAAGAGACCCTGATGCTGGGAGGGATTGGGGGCAGGAAGGGAAGGGGATGACAGAGGATGAGATGGCTGGATGGCATAACTGACTTGATGGACATGAGTTAGGGTGAACTCCAGGAGTTAGTGATGGACAGGGAGGCCTGGCGTGCTGCGATTCATGGGGTCACAAAGAGTCGGACACGACTGAGCGACTGAACTAACTGACTGACTAATGCAGAAAGAAAGAGGCAAGACACAGACTGAGAAAAGTTGTGTAATGCATATTTTGAAAATGAAATTATATTGAAGATAAAGTACTCTTCCACATCAAGTACAAAATGACCGCCCCCATAAATTAAATACTGTGCAATCTGGAAGATTCGTGAACAAGAGAGCCAAGTGGTTTCTAAGATTATTGGAAGGTTCGACATCATCGTTTATTATAAAAACAGAAATTTAAATAATAATGAGATAGGAGGTACTCCAAAATACTTAAACTTAAAAAAAAAAAAATTAAGACACCGAGTGTTGGAGAGGGAGAGGCATACCTAGCCATGTTATTTACTACTATATAGCATTTTGGAAAAATATTTGTGCGCGATTATAATACCCAGACATGCATACCCAAGAACTAGCAACTGAACTTCTTGATATATACAAAGCTAAAATGGATGTGTGTTTGTGTTTGTGTGTGTGTGTGCAAGCAAATTGTTCACTGAGATATAATGGGTATTCACGTTATCTATATAACGGCATATTATATTATATCATGATAGCAAGAATGTATAGATATATTTTATAGACATAATAACACTGAATAAAACAACCATGTACACAATGTTGAGAAATATTAATCAGAATGTTAGTTACTCCTAGTGATGGTGTTAATGACAGAGAAGAAAATAACAGAAAGCTTCTATTTTTCTGACAAACATCTATTTCTTAATATCTCATCTGGATTGTTATCACAAATGTTCAGTGTACAGATCTACAATTCTGTACACTGAGGTTTTTCAAATAAATAAATGAACAAACATATATATATACACATATAAAGAAATAAATATTTCCATCACATGCTCACAAGAGCAAAAGATGTGTATTTCAACCATTTAACTGAATTTTTAATGAAAATATTCCTAATTATTCCTAATATTAATATAACACAAACTTTATCAAAATTGTTTTATAACATATTCACTTTTTCTCATTCTTACTAATATTAATTATTTTCTCAAATAAATTATTTACTGAATATAATCCCAGTGCTTATATTTTTCTTAATCTTATTCTTAAGTTTAGCAAATTAAAATACTTAATATTTTGTGATTCTTAGAAAGTGTCATATACCCCATATCAGTATACCTTATCATTTTCCCTCTGATGATTACATGGGAATTCCTGCTGACAGCCTGATGACCTCCCAGTTGGCAGCAGCATCAAATGTGAGCCATGTGGATGAGCTGTCACGGTCATCCTGCCCAGTCAATCCTAGAAATGGCATCTGTTTCCAGCTAATAACTGATTCCTACTGACATATTCCAAACACATGAGCAACTCCAAGAAATAATTTCTCGATTAAGGCATTTCCCAAATCCTGAACCACATATTGTCAGCATAATTAAATGGCTCTTTTCACTGACTAAATTCTGCGCATTTTTACCAGAAGACTATTTTATGTTTGGGAAGAAAAAGAATGAATTTATATACGGTGCTCAAAAGGGTAGAGTGGATAAACCAGAAAACAGTGCCAACCTGTGCCTGTAGTCTTTTGCTAGAATATGCGGAGAGTTTCCATATCTCAGTCCCATTCATAATAGTCATATGACTGAGTTCTGCCAATAAAATCTAGTCAAAAGTGAAATAAGCAACTTCTAAATCTCCTTCCTAAATCCTTAGGTATCTATTTGACAGTTCTAAGGTTCAGTAAGGGAGATGTATTGGAGGAAATGGGAATCCCCAAATGTTTGAGTGAATTAAAGCATGTATTGGACTGTGACATAAATGAGAAATGAACTTTTGGTTAAACAAGTTAGATCTGTGACTCATTTGTTAGTAAGCATGATTTTTTCTTTACTTTTCCACTTCGGATCACAGAAAATATCTTCATTTGTATGGGAGTGTTTATCAAAAACTGCAGATCTGTCTCCTTAAATAAGTATAAAAGATCATTTGCTTTAAAAACTTAAAGATGATGTTTGAGACTCACCTGAAATTTACAGAATTAGTCCAAGTTGTGTTATAAATAAAATGAGACAAAGAATAACTCTTTTACAGCTTGTACTAATAAATTTTCAACTTTTTTCCTGTGATGATGTTATAAAAAGAGATAGGATAAAATTATATCTACACAAGTTCTCCATGTACCTGAAACTGTATAATTTATCCCCATCATATGATCAGAATATGTTGAAAAGCATAAAGAGAACCCCTCAGGGAAGTCCTGGTTCAATGAAAATACATACCACATCTGTTTGCCAAGTCAGTTTTGAGCCTGTGAATATCTAGAACTCATTTGTTCAGCTTTTGGATGTAATTGAAGTGAAAGTGGGGCTTCTCCTGTAGCTCAGTAGTAAAGAATCTGCCTGCCACGTAGGAGATGCACATTCAGTCCCTGAATCAGGAAGATCCCCTGGAGGAGGGCGTGGCAACCCACTCCAGCATTCTTGCCTGAAGAATCCCATGGACAGAAAAGCCTGGCACACTACAGTCCAGCGGGGTCACAAAGAGTCAGACATGACTGAAGTGGCTGACCACACACACACACACACACACACACAGAAGTAAAAAGTACAAAAAAAGTGGCTGGACTTCCCTGGCAGTCCAGTGGTTAAGACTCTGCTTCCAATGCAGGGGGCACAGACTTGATCCAGCTCAAAGAACCAAGATCCCACATGCCTTCCAGTGTGGCAAAAAAAGTAAGTGATTGTATCATGTTATTTTTTAATCACTCAACAGACATATTCAGTTTTAGACTGTGTTGAGTATTCAAAATTACTTGTTATGTACCAAAAGAAATAAAGAAGTAATCCATTAGAATTCTCCAGAAGAGTTTTGTATGGACATATGTTAACACTACAATAAAAATAACTTTATTGAGTTAGTCAGCTTGGGCTGCTTTGACAAAATATCATAGACTGGTTTCCTTAAGTAACAGACATTTAGTTTTCATAATTCTGGAGAGGGGGAAGTTCAAGATCAAGGTGCCTACAGATTCTTGGTGAGAGCCCTCTTCCTGGCGTGGAGTGCTTGGTGATTCACTGTATGCTCATGTAACCTCTTCATGTGTGTACTTAGAAAGTGAAACCTCTTCTCCCTCTTCATAAAAAGGACTAATCACATTATAGGGTCTCGATTTTCATGAATCACACTGTATGTATGCATTGCATCACGAAAGCATGGAACAGACAACTCATAGAGGAATTGGTATAGCTATGTTACAAGAAGACTTCATTTGAAAAATAAACAGCAGATCATGTTTATCTCCTGAACTTTCATTTGTTGGCCAATGCTTTAAGAGCTGTAATAAGAGTGATATCACGGAGGAAATGTGAACCTCAAAACAACAAAGCAGAGCTACCCTTCCAGACTGAAATTCAACTCCAGGCAGTTAGATGAAAGAGAAAATTAAGCTTTTATATTATAAAACCATCAATTTGGAGGTCTCTTAACTATTGAGTTTTAGCCTATCTAGATCTTCTTTGCATGTATTCTACTTACAAAATTATAAAAATTTTGAGTCACCTACCAACTATAATTTCTGTGATGTTCCTGAGCTTCCTCTCAATTTATTGCTTTATGTCTCCTTCACAGTTGGTATGTTGTTCTTTAAAAATATTTCACAGAAATTAGGGGTTTTTTTAATTTTAAAGTTTTCAGCAATATATACAGGTCATGTTTGTAAATATAAGAGCTTTCAGTTATCTACTAATATAAGCCATGTGCCAACACATTTGCTAAAATGAATGAGAATTTCATCACAATTTTATTTCAATGGACATTTTTTTTTTAACATGAAAGTCATTCTTTGTCACCAAGAAGCATATATAACAGAAAAGTTTAACCAACTTTTCTAAAGCTCAGCTCCTAGTTTAGGGTAACTAAAGGCATTATTGGAAACATTCTTTCCTAAGCAAGTGAAAGTGAAATGAAAGTCACTCAGTCGTGTCTGACTCTGCAACCCCATGGACTATACAATCCACGGAATTCTCTAGGTCAGAATACTGAAGTGGGTAGTAGCCTTTCCCTTCTCCAGGGGATCTTCTCAACTCAGGGATGGAACCCAGGTCTCCCGCATTGTGCGTGGATTCTTTACCAGCTGAACAACAAGGGAAGACCAAGAAGGTATAAAATTATCATTTGCTTAAAAAATGGTGAATATTGATTAGATAATTTTTCAGTTATCTCTAACTATATACTTCTTTAAGTACAATGTCAAAGAAATATCCACACAACCTTATGTAACCATGATTATGAAAAGACCAGTCATACATTAGAAACATTGGAGTAGACAACAATTTACATCTGTCATGCTTAATTTTAGGTAAACTATATGTTTCTAATCAATTAAACTGAATTACACATGTATTAATTAAATATAAAAATTCAGTAGTATCAAACTCATCCCTTTTCAAAATCTAATGCCACCATCTGTTAAATTATTCAGCTACTAAGACTACATTTTAAAATATGTAACCAAGGTAATTCTGGCAAAATATGTTTTAAATCTCATATTAAAACTTATTTAGTGTAGTTTCTTACAAGCAACAAGTACTTATTATGCTCCATATTTTTGTTGTTGTTGTTTTTCTTTTCTCTCTATAGGATCCCTCTGGGGATATTCTGATGCCTTTTGTAAATGGCATTGAGAGGCCAACCAGTCACTGCAATTAACCAGAGCAATCTGTCACTTCTGGTTTGGCTTTCAGGCAAAGACCAAGGCAATTTCCTTGCTTTATGAATGACTCAAAACCAGAATGAGAAGTGGAGAAGAAACCTTGTTGGCATGAGCACCATCACAGAATTGATTCTGTCTGAGGCTAATCCATCATTTTTTGGCTCAGAGTTTAGATATCAAGTGTATATAATGTGGCAATATATGAATTTTTAGAAGCCTATATCAAAAAATGTCATTTATGCATTTTAAAGAAGAGTGTGGAGGACTTTATATCATTTGATATTAACATCAGAAAATTAATTAAAAGAAAGGAAATGATCCCTCTAAATATTTATTGAACACTGCAGATATGTTTTAGGATGAGATATTATAGAGTTAGCAATTACATGGTTTGGTATGTAACTGAAGAACTCACATTGTCAAGTTAATTAATAGAAAATCAGATTTGAGCTAGATACTGAGATATGAGCTAAAAGTGCATAAGCTGTAAATTTAATAACCTTAATCACTTCATGGGAAATAGATGGGGAAACAGTGTCAGACTTTATATTTTGGGGCTCAAAAATCACTGCAGATGGTGATTGCAGCCATGAAATTAAAAGACACTTACTCCTTGGCAGGAAAGTTATGACCAACCTAGATAGCATATTGAAAAGCAGAGACATTACTTTGCCAACAAAGGTCTGTCTAGACAAGGCTATGGTTTTTCCAGTGGTCATGCATGGATGTGAGAACTGGACTGTGAAGAAAGCTGAGCGCCAAAGAATTGATGCTTTTGAACTGTGGTGTTGGAGAAGATTCTTGAGAGTCCCTTGAACAGTAACGAGATCCAACCAGTCCATCTTGAAGGAGATCAGCCCTGGGTGTTCTTTGGAAGAAATTATGCTAAAGCTGAAACTTCAGTACTTTTGTCCACCTCATGCGAAGAGTTGACTCATTGGACAAGACTCTGATGCTGGGAGGGATTGGGGGCAGGAGGAGAAGGAGACGACAGAGGATGAGATGGCTGAATGGCATCACTGACTTGATGGACGTAAGCCTGAGTGAACTCGGGGAGTTGGTGATGGACAGGGAGGCCTGGTGTGCTGCGATTAATGAGGTCACAAAGAGTCGGACACGACTGAGCAACTGAACTGAACTGATATCTAGGTTGGTTCTGCATCCCATCTCAAAACAGCAATGACAAAAATCACATGGTCAATTTTCACATATCTAAAAATATTTACTTCTTGAGATTTATATTTCATTAATTAAAAGCATGAAATATTCAACAACATATATGAATTAAAATAATTAAATAAAATATATAATTGAGTGACACAATATATCACTGTGGTACTAACAAAATAATACTATACTTTATTTTCTTCTGGATTTGTATTTAATAAATTTCTCATATCTAAAATCATATTTCCTTTATATTATGCTTTTATTCATCCAATTTGTATGAATAAGATCACTATAATCTGATCTGAACAACTATCTGTCATTTTATATAAGGAAACTGAGATATGAGAAATAAAATAATATGAAGTATCAGTATAGGCTGACAGTGAAATTTACTGTTCTATTAAATATTCAATTCAATAATCCATAGCAAAGAAATAAGTATGTATATATAGCTTAAATTTCCTGTGGAAGGCACAGTAGAGGAAATGAGTAAAGTCACTTAGAATGTAAGGTTTTATTCATGATGTTCACAGAATGATTTGATATTTTTTATAATATCGAGTATTCTGCAAATTAATAATGCATGTGCATAAAAGAAAATTTACATTAGGGGTATGATTATTCTGAACATCATAAACACTGTTGAAAATGGCACAATTTTTCTGTTTAGGACACATGCTGAGAGAATTCATATACACTAATTGAGAAATAAGATACAAATTAAATATTATACATATATTATTTTTATATATATATATGTATATACACTAGGGAAAGTATTGGAAAGTAATTTAATCCTCAGCTATACTACAAAATGAAAAAAGTATTCAGCTCCTAAGTGTTATTAAACCATTTTATGGAGAAATACTACAATTGACCTTATAAACAAATTTCTTAAGGTGAGTATTTTAAAACTCATTTAGCTCATACATGTTTAATTACTTCAATAAAGGCTATGTTGGAGAGGAGGGGAGTAGTGCAACAGGACTAAACACATGGGAATCTGAAAAATTTTAAAATAGTATGTCAGAAACTAGAGCTCTAAGAAAATAGAGAATTTAGTGTATACACTGAGATGATACCGTATGCATAAAAATTACAGTCACCACCAGGATTGCCTCCTCATCAGACAACAAAAATACTAAGATATTTCAGTTCTGTCTTAACTCTCATTACAAAGAGCATTAGGGAAAAAACTCAGGGAGATAGTGAGGGACAGGAAAGACTGGCAGGCTGCAGTTCATGGGGTTGCAGAATTGGACCCAACTTAGCAACTAAACAACAAGGGAAAAGAGGCAAGCAGAATCAGGTAGGCCCAAACTGGAATTACTGTGTGTGTGATTAAAACAAATCATCAATTTTAAATTTCATTTCTTTCTTTTTGTAAAACAAGTTGATTATGCTGGGCTTTGTTTATGCTGCTCATGGTAGGAGCTATTTTGGCCTTATTATATGTACATCCAGATTGATATTAGCCAGGGTAACTTTTGGGGAACACAATATAAATTCTAACTCAAATTGGCTTTAAAAAATGAAATAAATTATCTAACACAACTGAAAGTCTAAAAGTAGGACCATGATTAAACTAGGGCATGTGTGTTTCCTGAGTCAAAGACTGGCAAGGGCAAACCTCAGCACTAAGAATTGTAGAATCTCAATGAGATTAACCAAGTCTGTGGCCCTTTCCCTACGCTGACATTCTAAACATCAGGCATTTGTGGGATCCACAAATAAGAAACACCCAATGTGCTCCTTCACTAGGAAGATTGCAAAGAGACGCTATTTGTTCAGAAGTCATCCAGGAGTCATCTTGAGGGACATGTAAGTTTCAGATGCAATAGTGGGAGAAATTCTAGCAGAAACCCCTATACCAAGAACCAGTAGAGGTGAGTGTTGGACAAAATTCTGATGGCATCAGCTACTAGACATGTAATTTAGGCAGTGATATTGACTATAGTGATTCTAAACCTAGTTCCATTCCATCAGATATGCCACGAATGTACATGGATTAACTAACAGTCTTTAATTAATTGTTATTCTGCTTAAAAACAGAGAGAATCTTAGAACATTGACTTATATGGAGAGTGAATCTGTTTATTTAGATTAATAATACAATAAGGCATGTTTGAAACCCCGGACTAATTATTGTTACAAAGAGTAAACCATGAGGTAATTTTTTTCAGAAAAAAAAAAAAACAATAGATTTTTTGGAAAAAAAAAAAAAAAAGGAGATATATTATTCTCTTCCTAATCAAGAGAGAGAAAAGTAAGTTAATAAATAAAAAAAGGAAAGAGTTAAGGGGTATTTAAAAAACAAATGATGGGTCAAGTGCAAAGAATTGTTCTAGGAATGAAGAAGAAATAAGGGGTTTAGAGTTTCTTGAGCCATCCTAATTCCTTAGAACCAAAAGTGAAAGTGAAGTGAAGTCGCTCAGTCGTGTCCGACTCTTTGTGACCCCATAGACTATAGCCCACCAGGCTCCTCTGTCCATGGGATTCTCCAGGCAAGAATACTGGAGTGGGTTGCCATTTCCTTCTCCAGGGGACCTTCCAGACCCAGGGATCGAACCCAGGTCTCCCGCATTGCGGGCAGATGATTTAACCTCTGAGCCACCTGGGAAGCCAAAAACAGTGTACTAAAAGTCCTCAAAAAAATGCAAATTTCCTTTGCCATCTTCCTTTTTATACTGAGGCTTAATATTAACAGAGGTTATTGGTAAAATTTGTGGAAAATAAATACAGTCTTAATAATGATGACAATGAAGTGATGATGGTAATGATGAAGACAGAAAAGGGAGGAAAGAGACAAGTAAATAACTTACATGAAAAAACTTATTTAATTCTTGTTTTATATGAGGTTCTGGGAAACTGTCTTGAGGTTACCAATAACTCAGGTTATACAAAAGGATAATTTTTAACAGCTTTATCATTTTTATACCATGTGCTGTGTTCTGTGCTAAGCCGCTTCAGTTGTGTCTATCTCTTTATGACCTTATGAACCATAGCCCACCAGGCTATTTTGTCCATGAGATTCTCTAGGCAAGAACACTGGAATGGGGTGTGATACCCTTCTCCAGGGGATCTTCCTGACCCAGGGACTGAACCCATGTCTCTTATGTGTCCTGCATTGGCAGGCCGATTCTTTATCACTACTACAAAAGGAAGCCCTTTTATACCATAAGATTAACCAATTCATAATATATAATTCAATGATAGCAAGTATATATAATCACAGATCTAGGCATCATCATCACAATACATTCTAAGATACTTCTAATCATTCCAAATTTACCAGCTAGTTGTTATTCCCTCAACTTCCAAGCCTAGACAATCATTAGGACAGTTTCTAATACTGCCTACTAATTCTGAACATTCCACACACATGGAATTATATAACATATTTTTTAACAGTTTTTTCAAGGTTTCTCCATGTGACTTTTAAGAAAAATAATGATTTATTATTTTTATAGGTTTTCTATTATGATTACACAGTTAGCAATAATATGCAGAATAAAATACTAAAGATGTTAAGATTCTTATTAATACTACTGATTCCATAATAAGGGAAATTAGCCTAATATTGTCTATTCTATTCAAAATGTTTGCTAATAATCTTTGTCTCAGCCAGTTAACACTTAATAGCTTTGACAAGTTTAATACTTTAGAGAGTAGGTTTGCAGAGTTTTACTAATAGTGATTCTTAAAAAGACAGGCACTGTGTCTTAAATTTCACTCCCATAACCCAGAACTATGTTTGTTCAAAGCAAACACTCAGCTGATTTTTATTGTGTTTCTCAATATACAATATTAATGCAATTACCTTTAATATATACTGTTAATCAACAAGTGGATTTAGAAGCCATAATAGTCATACATTTAGTATGCTGGCTAACTTTTGGAGGAAAAAAAAGTCCTATCTTAGTTTCCATTAGAATAAACCATCAGTAACATTTTAAAAAATAAGATGTTTTTCCCAACTAATAATGACATCCACAGGAGACACTTAGATGCTTCTAGAGTGTCCCACAGAGCAACACTGGCCATGGGATAATAGTCACCTTGGTGAAAGGGAATTCAGTGGTCATTCTCCAGCAAGTGCTTTGCTCAGCATGATGACCACATAATTGTGAAGGAGAAACCCAGAGTGGAGGCACAATTTATCTGGCTCTTCCTGTCACTGACTGCCCATTCAAGTAACTGGCTTTGTCAGGCAAGCGTGACTATTACAAAGTAAACAAGAGGAGGAAAAGGCAGTGAAAATGAGTTGGGCATGCTGAGTCTGCACCTGCTTATAGTCTCTTTTTAAAATCATCTACCATTTTTCAAAATTTAATATTGTAACTCTCAATACTATAATAAAATAAAAATAAATACCACAGAAACATGGCCAACATGATGTCTTATTTGTTCAAAAATAAACATAAAATGTATGAACGTCACAATGTGGAACTACTGCTTAGTAGTACTCAATGGTAATGAAAAAATTTATTGAGCAGGCCAGTAAAATTAGATAAGAACTATAGTTTTTCTTTTTTAACATTCAACTTATATTTATAAGAGGTGCGTAGGAATTACTATTCATTTTTACATGTTCTATGCATGCTACTGAAAAAGTGTTATGTGCAGGTGCAACTTCAATCATGCTTCAAGTAACAGAGATAGCAGAAGCCCTTAATGACAAACCCACTCCAGTATTCTTGCCTGGAAAATCCCATGGACGGAGGAGCCTGGTAGGTTACAGTCCACGGGGTCGCAAAGAGTCGGACACGACTGAGCGACTTCACTCACTCAACATTTCTTTAAAAACAAACATTTAAAAAGAAAAATTGCTCTGAGGTTTTTAATTGATTTGTGGTTTTAAATTGCTTCCAGTTTCTCTGAACATTAACTGAATCTTGAGTTAAATTGAGTGTGCGCTTAGTCATGTCCAACCCCATGGTCTATAGCCTGTTAGGCTCCTCTGTCCATGGGATCCTCCAGGCAAGAATACTAGAGCAAGCTGCCATTTCTTTCTCCAAACTGAATCTTGAAGACATCTTCAAATGAGACTACTGTAATTCTTTAAAATGTTATTTCCACAGAAAGGGGCTGTTTTAGATGTTGTTAATATGAGAAATAATCTTTCATTTAAAACTCAGAGGAGTTTCTAAATTTGGAGTTCTTAATTATACAGTTAAGAGTGAATCTTGGAAAAGAAAAATAATTTATTAAAAGTTCAGCTAAGGAGAACTGTGCCTGTCAATTTTTCAATCTTTACTTCCACTTTTGGAAACAGTAATCAGATGTGGGGTACACACTCTAAATATTCCCCTCCCCTGAGTGTGAACAGAATGTATGACATGTTTCTAATTAATATATGTATAGCAATAGAACAGACAAAATGAAATGTACATGTTGCATATAGGGCTTCCCAGATGATGGCTCACTGGTAAAAATCCACCTCCAATGCAGTGGACCCAGGTTCAGTCCCTGGGTGGGAAAGATCCTCTGGAGAAGGAAATGGTAACCTACTCCAGTATGCTTGCCTGGGAAATCCCATGTTCAGAGGGGCCTGGCAGACTAGCATTCATGGTGTCACAAAAGAATCAGACACGATTTGGCGACTAGACAACAACAACAACATATATTGAATATACACATTTTTTTTGGTTCAGCTTCTTTAGTTAAGTCTAGATTGATACACCAGAGCAACTAGAGACACCCACTTCTCATTCCTACCCTTGTAAAAAGTATAGAAGTATCGGGGGAAATGACATCTTCTGGTATGGGTTCAACAAAGCAAAACAAACTCTCAATTTGGCCTATGGAGACTGTAACACAAGCAGCTGCTTCAATGCCTTCCTGCCCTAAAGTCGAGTCACTTGTCAAGACACATTCAACAAATAATATAACACAGCTTTTAATTGTACAAAACAGACCTTCGGAAAAACAAACTACAGACACCTGGGAAGAAAGGTCAATTAAATGATAAATTTATCCATTAGTGTTCAACATGAACAGTAACAATGAATCACTAGGCACATGATAAAAACAAGATCAAAATAGAAAAAAATAACAATAAAGAAAAGTTTACAGATGACACTGTGGGAAAGAGCTGTTTAACAGTTGAAGAAGGATTAGCTCCAATAAGTCAGGTAATAATTTCAAAGATAGTCAAGAAAATACAGTATTTGCAAAAAGACATTACTCTGGATATGGAATCAAAACTTCAATGGCTTCTAATTTAAGGGGAACTAATTATGCATGAAAACAATACTATAAAGGGACAACTCCTTGCACAGCCCTGTGATTATTTTAATATACATTTTAGTATCAGAAATAAGAGATAAGATATCTCTTAAAGGAAGAAGCAATTGGAAGCCACATTTATTGGATGAATATGAATGAATGTCTTCACAGAGACCTTTACAGAAAAAGGATAATTTTATATCTATGAAACAAGAAAAGCTGATTTTAAACAAGAACATGCTATAACCAAGAAGAAATACCAGGGCCTCTCAGAAATAAATGACTTTTAAAATGAATTAAGTGATCATTTTAAAGGCTAAATGGAGTTAGAATATTGGAAAATTGAGCCAAGGATTTACCTTTTAACAAGCCATGACATAAAAATATTAAAAATGTATTTTTTAAATGAGACACAGAAAACAGATTATAAAGGTATAGTCTTCCATCTCATGAGGATTTACAAAAAAAGAAAAGAAAGAAAAATTGATACAAAGAGAAGATCAACTATATACCCATATGTGGAATAAGTAAAAATACATAACCCCACAGAGAAAAAGCTAAACTATATAGGCAAATTTATTTATTTTATTATATAAATAATGTTATTTATATTTATTTATGTTTAGAACTGGACGTGGAACAACAGACTGGTTCCAAATAGGAAAAGGAGTACATCAAGGCTGTATATTGTCACCCTGATTATTTAACTTATATGCAGAATACATCATGAGAAACACTGGGCTGGAAGAAGCACAAGCTGGAATCAAGATTGCCAGGAGAAATATCAACAACCTCAGATATGCAGATGACACCACCCTTATGGCAGAAAGTGAAGAGGAACTAAAAAGCCTCTTGATGAAAGTGAAAGAGGAGAGCGAAAAAGTTGGCTTAAAGCTCAACATTCAGAAGACAAAGATCATGGCATCCGGTCCCATCACTTCATGGGAAATAGATGGGGAAACAGTGGAAACAGTGTCAGATTTTATTTTGGGGGGCTCCAAAATCACTGCAGATGGTGACTGCAGCCATGAAATTAAAAGACGCTTACTCCTTGGAAGAAAAGTTATGACCAACCTAGATAGTATATTCAAAAGCAGAGACATTACTTTGCCGACTAAGGTCCGTCTAGTCAAGGCTATGGTTTTTCCTATGGTCATGTATGGATGTGAGAGTTGGACTGTGAACAAGGCTGAGCACCGAAGAATTGATGCTTTTGAACTGTGGTGTTGGAGAAGACTCTTGAGAGTCCCTTGGACTGCAAGGAGATCCAAGCAGTCCATTCTGAAGGAGATCAGCCCTGGGATTTCTTTGGAAGGAATGATGCTAAAGCTGAAACTCCAGTACTTTGGCCACCTGATGCAAAGAGTAGACTCATTGGAAAAGTCTCTAATGCTGGGAGGGATTGGGGCAGGAGGAGAAGGGGACGACCGAGGATGAGATGGCTGGATGGCATCACTGACTCGATGGACGCGAGTTTGACCGAACTGCGGGAGTTGGTGATGGACAGGGAGGCCTGGCGTGCTGCCATTCCTGGAGTTGCAAAGAGTCGGACACGACTGAGCGATTGAACTAAACTGAACTGAACTGATGTTTATAACAAATAAATTTATTTATTTCAGTAAACTCTATAACATCAAGAAAAAAGTGAAACTGTTTACTTATATTTAAGAAACTATACTGTTTCTCAGAGAGAGGAACAATTTAAACTTTTACTTAAAAATTTTTATTTAAATGAAGCTTTAAAACTATTTAAAGGTCTGTTAAAAGCAATATTTGATGCAGAAAAAATACAGAATATTAAACAACTTTATAAAGCTCCAAAAGTAGAAACAAAATTAAATAATTTTTAAATTTAGATGTTTTAAAATAAATGATATATTTTTTAAGTTGTTTGTCTTACAAATGTGACTAACTAATTATTTTTTAAAAACCTTTTAATTTCTCCTTCTCTGACTTTCTACATCTCCAATATAACATAAGGCTGCTTGGTAGTGGTTCTATTTCAAACAACAAATAGCATATTTGTGAAAGCCTCATAGAGGGTTGAAAAGCACTGAAACCAGTGACTGCGTATTCTTTGCCCAGTTGTCATTTCTCTGTATTTGACCTAAGGTCAGTACCAAGTTTTGCTTTCCAAAAAATGTTTTCATTTAATTCAGTTGTTTGATTACATTTTTAAAGACTGATTTTTTTGTATCACGGAAAAGAGAATTATCATCTTTATTACTGAATCATATCTTGATGGCTCAAAATAGGGTCAGTTTCACACTATAAAGTTATACTTCTTTTTCTGGCCACACTGCAAGGCATGTGGATTTTCTTGCCCAGGGATGAAACCCATACCCGTTGCAGTAGAATTGTACATTTCTAACAATTGGGCCACCAGGAAAGTCTCACATTCTAAAAACTTATATTTTGCACCATAGGCAACTTATGAGTCTATTTGAATAAAATAAAAATACCATAAAAACGTTAATCTTAATTCCCATATGAGCTATTGAAAATTATATCCTTAAAAATTACTGTGATATCCTTTTTCTTGGAGACATATAAATTTCCAAGTCTACATGTGACTATGATGGTATTAATAAAGGACATCTTATAGAATAATGTGTGGTGAAAATAACACAATGAATAAAGTAAAGTCCAAGAAAGACAGCTTTTCAAAAATTCATCACAATTATACTAATTCAATAGACGCCATGAGCTATGTTGGCTCTCTTGTGTACATTTGTCATTATAATTCTTCAATGCTCACGATGGTACATGAGGAAATATTTGCTTCTACAAAATTTAAGTTTTTCTGTTGATTATAGTTTTGACTATCATCTCTTAGCTCTCCACTCTGTAAATCTATAGGAAAACACACACACGCACACGCACACACACAACTATGATATATTTTCATTGCCAATTATCCTAGTGACGTAAAGCAATTATTATGTTATAGACATTTTTGGTGAATCATAAGGTAATGAATATCATGAGATGGAAAAATGTAATCTTTTAAAAATAAAATTTTCAAATACCTGCACCACTGTATTTTTTCTTTATTCTTAGGATGTTATTTTAATGTATGTTATATTTAAAAATAAATGGATTGATTATTCTCTTAACATAATGCAGTTATAACTGAGAAATATTCTTGGCACATGGAATTGATATTTTTATTATCTAAAATAAATATGTTAGAAAATTGTGACAAATATACTGGTTTGTATCTGTCATTGGCCTTTAAAGCAATGTGATTTCAAACTTTTGAGGGATTACGTCTAGCCACTACTTTAGCTCTGTTATCCTGAAAGGACTTCCAGGGAAATAGAAACTCTGTTTTTCTCCTAATTCCCCCATGGTGTCCGTGGCACACAACATGAACCCTATAATCTGCTGTAAAGGAATACCGTATAAATGATGTTTATCTGCATACATTTTTAATGGCCATTTGGAGGCTCCTATTCTGCGGGGAACCCATTTCGCTTTAACCGGGGGATCTTTTTTCATCACGATTAAACAAAGGCACTCTCACCAGCACAGCTGAGATAAAAGGATTCATTGGGTTTCTATCACATCAGGCAGGTGATGACAGATCCCTATCTATTTCAGGAACAAACTTAGACTAGCCACAGGTGATTTCCTTTCTGTGCTGAATGGCACACTAGACATTATGTTTCCCACAACAGCAATCTCTAGCTTATTATTTAGCTCTGTGACAGGAAAACAAGTAAAAACTCATGATTTTAAAATATGAACAGACATAAAAAAGGGAAAGTTGTGCAGTTCTCTTGAATCTTCAAAGAGGTTCCAACAAGCATACTAATCTAAATGATTGGTTCTGCAAATACATTTCAATTGCTTATTCATCTATATTACGGGACAGATAGGCTAGATACAGATGGATGGATAGATACATAGATGCAAAGCAATATATAGCTGAGCAAGTACAATAAATATCAATCCATGCACTCCACATGAAGCAGACAATGTTACTGAAATAATACTCCAGGGGAGAAAAAAAAAACTCTTAAAATTAGTTTCTGTAAGATTTAATAATTCCTATGCACATTCAAGGTTCCAAGAAAAATAGAGGAAATAAATTGTAAAATTCAATCATCAAACTTGACTAGATTCACAATTGCCAGGTTTCTGTGCTTTTTTTGCAAATACACTGTAATTTACTCGGCTTCTCAGCTCTTTGAGATGGAGCAAACAGAGGGTAGAGATATTAAATAACAAGAGAAAGGTCACAAAGATGGAAAATGTGATTTGTAATAAAATATAAAACATCATTTTGCTTACTTGTGAACCACAGCATCACTCATCATTTATATCTTGGCAGTTGCTTGGCTGGATTATTTATCTTTTAAGCTAATTATCAAATTCTTATATTGCTTCTAGTAATATAAAATTTTTCTTCTCAAATTACTTTCAGGAGGACATTACTTGCAAAAGATAATGATAAGTATTACATAATCATAAGTCTGAGAAACAAAGCATTAAGGAAATTTAAGCATATTTCTTTATTACAGGAATTATCTAAGATACTCAAATGCTAACATCTTGTGAAACACTGACAGTGGCATGAATTCTCCAGTCATATTTGTCCATGGCAACACTTCTTTTGTTATTTTAAGGAAACATGCCATTTTATTAATAAATCAGTTTTCATTTGTTTTATGATTTTATAAAATACTGGCAAAACTGTATGTAGAACAAACAGAAGAATCGTCCTTCTCTATGCCACTTAATTTTACCTAAAACATGGCTGCAGATACAATACAAAGCCAAGCAAGGCGTTTGTTGGGTATATGTAATACCACAAAACACATGGTTCAATATAATGAACTAGTGGGAAAAATTAATTTATAATTACATGAAAAAAAGTGAATGCAAGGCATTTTCTTTAAAAATATATTTATTAATTTGATTAATACAGTTTTACTCTTGAGGTCATGATAAAATTATTTAGTCCTCACATAATTCTACTTCATAGGAAAATAAGTTGATTGAACCTAAATAGTATGATGATAATCCCATGAAAAATTATAATTCTGAAATCACATTTCAGAAATTGTATATTTATTTAGGCATTAATCTATTTAACAATTTATATAATATTAATCAATAGTTTTTGGGTTCTCTATGCTATAGCCTAGCCTTGTATAATAACGCAAAACAAGAGAGAGATATGCAAATATAACAATGATTAAAGAAGATAAATATCGGTCTTATAACTAATAGGTTTAGCAATAACATTTATACAATTATTACTACTACTGATGATTAAAATAATGGTTAACATTTACTATTACATTAAACACTTGAAATACATCAAAAGGGTTGAGTAGACCGAACCAAAAGACCTGTATTTGAATCAGATATGCATATTTATTAGCTGTATAGGCATGGGGGATTTATTTCACCTCTCTACCCACTGTCTCATCTATTATAGAGAACAATAGAGCTGTTTGAAAAATAACTGAGATAAAAACAAAATAGTATATATATATATATATATATATGGAATCTAGAATAATTACATTGATGAACCTATCTGCAAGGAAGGAACTGAGATGCAGATATAGAGAATGGACTTATGGATACAGCAGGGCAGGAGAGAGTGGGACGATTGGAAAAAGTAATATCAACATATATACACTATCAAGTATAAGATGGATAACTTGTGAGAGGTTGCTGTGTAGCACAGGGAGCCCAGGTTGGCACTCTTGTGATGATGATCAGGAAGGGTCGGGTGGGGGTAGAGGAGGAAGGCTAAGGACGGAGGTGATGTATGTATAATTATGGCTTATTTGCATTGTTCTATGGCAGAAACCAACATAATACTGTAACAAAATTTTTTTTACATTAAATAAAAAACAGGAAAAAAAAACTGAAACACAAATAAAAGGAAAAAAGACAACTCCCCAGCTTACAAAATATTTTTACTGAATCATTAGGGTAGTTCATTTTCTTGATAATTGTATCAGTATATTAAAACTTCCTCCTATGGCTACTTTTAATTTAACTCCCCAGAACAGAGTACCATAATGAGGTTAGAGGCATTCCTTAATTTTAAAGTTTGGGGTCTGGACTTCAATTTATGACAGCTGAGTTTGGAAAAGAGCACACACAGGAAGGTTTCTGGCAGGTGATTATTAGGAATGAATACATGGAACATGAAATTCTGGAACCATATTTCCCTAATGCTTTCAATTGCCAAATAATCACTAAAAAGTTTTTAAGTACTTGAGGAGTACACATATTTCATCTTAAAGAAAGCAGCATTTTTAGTTCTCAGCACAATTCTGTAAGTAAATACAATTATGTTCCTGCTTATAGATAAGAAAATAATAGCTTGTAAAGGTTAGATGATAATCTGCCAAGGTTGTAAAATTAACGAATGGCTGACAGGATTTATGCCAAGGTAGTCAATTATCAGGCTGATACTCAGACCACTACATGTGCTATATAGTGTCTGAGCCATTATTTTAAAGTTCATAGTGAAAAGCACACAATTCCAGAGAAAGGAAAAGTAAACCAAATTTTAAAATTGGTAAATTAATTAAATAAGCTGAAGAAATTCTCTTCATAAAATTTTCTGTATTTCTTTCTAGATCTGTTATTATTATCAGTCAATGAATATTACTTTTAAAATAGAACTTTTCCAATGACCTTGATTTTAACAACTTTCTTCTCAGAATCTGAACTACTTTAATTAGTTTTTTAATAAAAACAATCATATTTTTGTTAGTTATAAAATCTACTTGGGTGCCTTAAAATAATACATTGAAAATATTTAAGAAAAATAAGGTATGCCTGAAATAAATGCTGAAAATTAGCCATTTGGATTTATTTCATTACAATTAAATAAATGTCAGGTGAGTGATACCATACATATAGCATTACATTTTTTATATAATTAAGTAATTTTATTGTCATTTATCCCATTAATTAATAATAAAATAATATGTTATAGCTCATATTTTACTAAAATAAAGCAATAATTACTTAAATTTATGTTTTTAATTTTGAATTACAAACCTGCTTTCAAGCTCAGGGTTTTCTTTTCTCCTTAAACACTTCTATAATTATTGATAAATTTCCATTAAAATTCAAGGAAGATTCATTTTAGCAAGCTAAAATAGTGTCCATTTACTTTCACCTATGTAATGGCAACCCACTCCAGCACTCTTGCCTGGAAAATCCCATGGACAGAGGAGCCTGGTAGGCTGCAGTCCATGGGGTCGCCAAGAGTCGGACACGACTGAGCGACTTCACTTTCACTTTTCACTTTCATGCATTGGAGATGGAAATGGCAACCCACTCCAGTGTTCTTGCCTGGAGAATCCCAGGGATGGCGGAGGCTGGTGGGCTGCCATCTATGGGGTCACACAGAGTCGGACACGACTAAAGCAACTTAGGAGCAGCAGCATGTAAACATTTTAATCCCTCATCATTTGACAGATTAAAAAAAATATGAAATTGAAACTTAAAATAAAATTGAAATCAATAAAACCAACAGTTAGTTCTTAGAAAGGATTACTGAAATCAATAAGATTCTAGAGAGGCCAACTAAGGAAAAGAGAGCAGAAACAAATTACTAATATCAGAAATGAAAAGCGGTCATTACTAAAGATATAATGGAAATTAAAAAGGATAACCAAGAAGTAGTGAACAAGGCTGTGTTCACAAATTCAATAATCTAGATAAAATGAACAACAAAAACATTGCAATTTGATCAAAAACTGGATACCTAGCCAGTAAATCAAAAACAAGGCAAAGATATACTCTCTTACCAGTAAACAACAAAAATATTGTAATTTGACAAGAAACTGGATACTTACCCACTAAAATAAAAAACAAGACAAGGATATACTGTCTTACCACTCCTTTCCAACATAGTACTAGAAGTCCTGACAAATACAAATAGTAAGAAAAGGAAATAAAATATATACAGGTAGAAAAGAAAAACATAAAACTATTCGTTCAGATACCATGAAGGTCTACATAGAAAATCTGAAAGCCTGGCACTAATAACTAATTATACTGAGGGTATAGGATTTAAATTTAATATGCCCAGGTAATCAGTTGCTCAGTCATGTCTAATTCTTTGAGACGCCATGGATGGTAGCCCACAAAGCCCATGGAAATTTCTAGGCAAGAATATTGGAGTGGGTTGCCATTTCCTACCTCAAGGGATCTTCCTGACCCAGGGATCAAACCCATGTCTCTTGCATCTCTTGCACTTGTGAGCAGACTCTTTACTACTTACTGCACCACCTGGGAAGCCCAAGATTAATATACAAAAGCCCACTGAAACCAATACAATATTGTAAAGTAATCAACCTCCAATTAAAATAAATAAATTTATATTAAAAAAGTCAACTGCTTTCCAACAGTGAACAAATGGAATTTGAAATGAAAAAAAAAAAAAGAAAATCCCATTCACATTAACCCTAAAATAAGGTAGTTATAAACCTAAAATAATGAACAATGTATATATAAGTAAAATTACTAATCTTGATAGGGAAAATCAAAGAAGAATTAAGTGAACAGAAAAATATTTCACTTTCATGAAGAAAATCCAATATTGTTAAAACCTCAGTTCTTCCCAAAATAACTGTAGTTGAAATGTGAACTCAGTCAAAATCCTAGCAAATTAGTTTGCAGATAATGACAAACTGGTTCTAAAAATTACACAAAGAGGTAAAAAATTCAAAATAGGCAACATAATATCAAAGCCTAAAAACAAAGTTGGAGGACTAATGCTACCACCCCACAAGATAAATCTCTGGCAATGAAGACAGTTTGTTATTAGCAAAGATGCAAATCGATCAATGGAACAGAATACAGAGTTCATAAACATATCTCTCTAAATATAGCCAATTGTTTTTTGCAAAGGATGAATGAAAGACAATAAAATAGAGAAAAGACAATTTCTCTTCCACAAATGTAACATTTTTTGGAATCCAAATGTAAAGAAAGATCAATTCAGACATAAACTTCACACATTTCACAAAAATTAACACAGATCAAAGACCTACATGTAGTGCAAAAACATAAAACTCCTAGAATATAAGGGAAAACCCAGATGACATTGAGAATGGTGATATCTTTATACATTTAACCCAAAGGCACAATCCATGAAATGATCAACAACAAGAAGTACTGACTTCTAAGAAGGCTACAAACTCTATGATTTCAACTATATGACATTCTGAAGAGAAGAAGACTATGGAGACAATAAATAGATCAGTGTTTGCCACGGATGAAGCCTAGGAAGAAGGGCATGTAACACAGGCAGCATACAGAAGAATTTTAGGGCAATAAAAATACTCTGGCATTTTAATAATGTGTATATGTTATTATAAATTTTTCCCAACACATGTAACTCCA